>NC_061511.1:135819797-135839319 GCF_022539505.1 Lolium rigidum
TACAATCAGAATATTTTATCTAAATTTAATGGTATACTTTTCTGACATACAATTCATATTATTTTATCTAAATTTATATTCAAATTTTGTTTTGAATTATGTGTCGGCTTAACAAACCGGTATGGAGGGACTACACCGTATGACAAATCTCTCAAAATATTCTAGCACAACTTCACTTCCAGCTACCAAAGTTGACTCTAAAACATAAACATGCAGCCTATACAAAAATTCAGGACTTAGAAATGTTGAAACAAATTGGTGGGGTCGACCTTGTATCCCCCACCATCGGATCAACCAACTAGGGTAGATCTGAACGTTCACGTGGTTTGAAACAAATCTCTCACCAGCGGACCAAAAAAATATACTATTGTAGAAAATCCTTGAAACTTTTTCACAAGATGCTACAAAAAAAAGGCAAAAAAATGCATCATTTTGAAAATAGTAATGCAACAAATATGTGGTTATCCAATAATTTCCGCAACATTTTTCACATGAAGATTTATACCATGCAAAATAGTTTCAAAACATATCGGAGAGATGGTTCTTTTTTTGAAAAAAAATAAACGTAATTTTGGCACCATCTTCTGCATGATAGGAGGAAAATTTTACATATCAAAAATACATGTCTACTTTTAGGAACTATTACAAATAAGTATAATCAAGTGAGATCGTAGAGATGGTAGTATGGGGTAAACATCTACCCTATTTAGTTCCATAAATAAACTAATTGACAACATCATTTTGGAAAGTTACTGATATGTCCCAAACGTATCTATAATTTCTTATGTTCCATGCTACTTTATTGATGATACTCATATGTTTTATACACATTATATGTCATTATTATGCATTTTCCGGCACTAACCTATTGACGAGATGCCGAAGTGCCAGTTGTTGTTTTCTGCTGTTTTTGGTTTCGTAATCCTAGTAAGGAAATATTCTCGGAATTGGACGAAATCAACGCCCAGGATCCTATTTTTGCACGAAGCTTCCAGAAGTCCGAGGGAGAGACGAAGTGGGGCCACGAGGTGGTGACACACCAGGGCGGCGTGGCCTGGCCTTGGCCGTGCGGCCCTGTTGTGTGGGCCCCCCGTGCCGCCTCCTGACCTGCCCTTCCGCCTACTTAAAGCCTTCGTCGCGAAACCCCCAGTACCGAGAGCCACGATACGGAAAACCTTTCCAGAGACGCCGCTGCTAATCCCATCTCGGGGGATTCAGGAGATCGCCTCCGGCACCCTGCCGGAGGGGGGAATCATCTCCCGGAGGTCTCTTCATCGCCATGATCGCCTCCGGATCGATGTGTGAGTAGTTCACCCCTGGACTATGGGTCCATAGCGGTAGCTAGGTGGTCGTCTTCTCCTCATTGTGCTATCATGTTAGATCTTGTGAGCTGCCTATCATGATCAAGATCATCTATCCGTAATCCTACATGTTGTGTTTGTTGGGATCCGATGAATATTGAATACTATGTCAAGTTGATTATCAATCTATCATATATGTTATTTATGTTCTTGCATGCTCTCCGTTGCTAGTAGAGGCTCTGGCCAAGTTGATACTTGTGACTCCAAGAGGGGTATTTATGCTCGATAGTGGGTTCATGCCTCCATTAAATGCTGGGACAGGTGACGGAAGTTCTAAGGTTGTGGATGTGTTGTTGCCACTAGGGATAAAACATCGATGCTTTGTCTAAGGATATTTGTGTTGATTACATTACGCACCATACTTAATGCAATTGTCACGTTGTTTGCAACTTAATACTGGAGGGGTTCGGATGATAACCTGAAAGTGGATTTTTAGGCATAGATGCATGCTTGGATAGCGGTCTATGTACTTTGTCGTAATGCCCTGATTAAATCTCATAGTACTCATCATGATATATGTATGTGCATTGTTATGCCTTCTTTATTTGTCAATTGCCCAACTGTAATTTGTTCACCCAACATATGTTATCTTATGGGAGAGACACCACTAGTGATTTGTGGACCCCGGTCCTATTCTTTACATCTTAAATACAATCTACTGCAATTGTTCTTTACTGTTCTTCGCAAACAATCATCATCATCCACACTATACATCTAATCCTTTGTTTACAACAAGCCGGTGAGATTGACAACCTCACTGTTACGTTGGGGCAAAGTTACGTGATTGTGTTGTGCAGATTCCACGTTGGCGCCGGAATCCCTGGTGTTGCGCCGCACTACACTCCGCCACTATCAACCTTCAACGTGCTTCTTGACTCCTACTGGTTCGATTAAACCTTGGTTTCTTACTGAGGGAAACTTGCTACTATGCGCATCACACCTTCCTCTTAGGGTTCCCAACGGACGTGTCAGCTACACGCATCACGCAAATTTCTGGCGCCGTTGCCGGGGAGATCAAGACACGCTGCAAGGGGAGTCTCCCACATCCAATCTCTTTACTTTGTTTTTGTCTTGCTTTACTTTATTTACTGCTTTGTTTGCTCTCTATATTAAAAACACAAAAAATTAGTTGCTAGTTTTACTTTATTTACTGTCTTGTTCTCTATATCAAAAACACAAAAAAATTAGTTACTTGGATTTACTTTATTTAGTTTGCTTTATTTACTAATGCTAAAATGGGTACTGTTGAGAATACTAAGTTGTGTGACTTCACTAGCACAAATAATAATGATTTCCTATGCACACCTATTGCTCCACACCTACTACTGACGAGAATTCTTTGAAATTAAACCTGCTTTACTTGAATCTTGTTATGAGAGAGCAATTTTCCGGTGTTAGTTCGATGATGCTGCTGCCCATCTTAATAATTTTGTTGAACTATGTGAAATGCAAAAGTATAAGGATGTAGATGGTGACATTATAAAATTAAAATTGTTTCCTTTCTCTTTAAGAGGAAGAGCTAAAGATTGGTTGCTATCTTTGCCTAGAAATAGTATTGATTCTTGGACTAAATGTAAGGATGCTTTTATTGGTAGATATTATCCTCCCGCTAAAATTATATCTTTGAGAAGTAGCATAATGAATTTTAAGCAATTAGATAATGAACATGTTGCTCAAGCATGGGAGAGAATGAAATCTTTGGTAAAGAATTGCCCAACCCATGGACTGACTACTTGGATGATCATCCAAACCTTTTATGCAGGATTGAATTTTTCTTCGCGGAACCTATTGGATTCAGCTGCTGGAGGTACATTTATGTCCATCACTTTGGGGGAGGCAACGAAGCTTCTTGATGATATGATGACAAATTACTCTGAATGGCACACGGAAAGAGCTCCACAAGGTAAGAAGGTAAATTCTGTTGAAGAAACCTCCTCCTTGAGTGATAAGATTGATGCTATTATGTCTATGCTTGTGAATGGTAGATCTAATGTTGATCCTAATAATGTTCCTTTAGCTTCATTGGTTGCCCAAGAAGAACATGTTGATGTGTGATACGTCTCCGACGTATCGATAATTTCTTATGTTCCATGCCACATTATTGATGATATCTACATGTTTTATGCATAATTTATGTCATTATTATGCGTTTTCCGGAACTAACCTATTGACGAGATGTCGAAGGGTCAGTTCCTGTTTTCTGCTGTTTTTGGTTTCAGAAATCCTAGTAAGGAAATATTCTCGGAATCGAACGAAATCAACACCGAAGATCTTAGAATCCCCGGGAGCTTCCAGAACACCCGAGAACCGTCAGAGAGGGGCCACGGGGGGCCCACACATGGTGGCGGCGCGGCCCGGGAGGGGCGCGCCGCCCTAGTGTCCGGTGGCCCCGGACCCCTCTCGACCTTGCCCTTCCGCCTATTTAAAGCCTCCGTCGCGAAAACCCCGACACGTTCGACGAAACCGGAGAAAACCTTCCGGAGCCGCCGCCATCGCGAAGCCAAGATCCGGGGGACAGGAGTCTGCGTTCGGCACGCCGCCGGGACGGGGAAGTGCCCCGGAAGGCTCCTCCATCGACACCACCGCCATCTTCATCAACGCTGCTTGTCTCCCATGAGGGGGAGTAGTTCTCCATCGAGGCTCGGGGCTGTACCGGTAGCTATGTGGTTTATCTCTCTCCTATGTACTTCAATACAATAATCTCATGAGCTGCCTTACATGATTGAGATTCATATGATGATGCTTGTAATCTAGATGTCATTGTGCTAGTCAAGTGGGTTTTACTTATGTGATCTCCAGGAGACTCCTTGTCCCACGAGTGTAAAGGTGACAGTGTGTGCACCGTGTGGGTCTCTTAGGCTATATTTCACAGAATACTTATTCATTGTTATGAATGGCATAGTGAAGTGCTTATTTATATCCCTTTATGATTGCAATGTGTTTTGTAGCACAATTTATCTGTGTGCTACTCTAGTGATGTTATTAAAGTAGTTTATTCCTCCTGCACGGTGTAATGGTGACGAGTGTGTGCATCGTGTAGTACTTGGCGTAGGCTATGATTGTGATCTCTTGTAGATTATGAAGTTAACTATTGCTATGATAGTATTGATGTGATCTATTCCTCCTTTCGTAGTGTGAAGGTGACGGTGTGCATGCTATGTTAGTACTTGGTTTGGTTATGTTGATCACGTTATGCACTCTAAGATTATTTAAATATGAACATCGAATATTGTGGAGCTTGTTAACTCCGGCATTGAGGGTTCGTGTAATCCTACACGGTTAGTGGTGTTCATCATCCAACAAGAGGGTGTAGAGTCTAGCATCTATCTATTTATTACGTTATGTGATCAATGTTGAGAGTGTCCACTAGTGAAAGTATGATCCCTAGGCTTTGTTCCTAAAATATTGCTATCGTTGCTTGTTTCTTGTTTTCTTGCATCTTTACTTCCTGCAATATTACTACCATCAAGCGCACGCCGGCAAGCACTTTTCACGGCGCCGTTACTACTTGCTCATATTCATTCACACCACTTGTATTTCACTATCTCTTCGCCGAACTAGTGCACCTATTAGGTGTGTTGGGGACACAAGAGACTTCTTGCTTTGTGGTTGCGGGGTTGCTTGAGAGGGATATCTTTGACCTCTTCCTCCCTGAGTTCGATAAACCTTGGGTGATCCACTTAAGGGAAACTTGCTGCTGTTCTACAAACCTCTGCTCTTGGAGGCCCAACACTGTCTACAAGAATAGAAGCTCCAGTAGACATCAATGTGAACTTCATTAAAAATAATAATTTCAACAACAATGCTTATAGGAATAATTCTGGTAACAACTATAGGCCATATCCTTCTGCTAATGGTAATAGTTATGGTAATTCTTATGGGAATTCTTACAACAATAATAGGAGTGTACCCCCTGGTCTTGAAGCCATGCTTAAAGAATTTATTAGTACACAAACTGCTTTTAACAAATCTGTTGAGGAAAAGCTTGATAAAATTGATATTCTTGCTTCTAAGGTTGATAGTCTTGCCTCTGATGTTGATCTTTTAGAATTGAAATTTATTCCTGATAAAGATATTGATAATAAGATTGTCACTACAGCAAATGTCATCCAAGTTCGAATTAATGAGAATATTAGATTGATGGCTGAATTGCATGCTAGGTGGGAAAGAGAAGAAAACGAAAAACTAGCTAAAGAGAATAATGTAGCTAAAGTTTGGACTATTACCACCACTAGTAATGTTAATGATTCACATGTTGCTACACCTCCTACTATCAATGGTAAAATAATTGGTGTTGGCAATGTTACTACTCCTAGTGCAAAGCATGCAAAATTGCTCGAAGCTGCTAAAGCTGCTGAAATTGATAAAGCTTGCTGATTTTTTTTAAAATATTGGGGATAATGATCCCGTTGCTGTAGATCATAATGGTTTAGACTTTGATGATTGTCACATCTCTGAAGTTATAAAGTTCTTACAAAAGCTTGCTAAAAGTCCTAATGCTAGTGCTATAAATTTGGCCTTTACAAAACATATCACAAATGCTCTCATAAAAGCTAGAGAAGAGAAACTAAAACTTGAAACCTCTATTCCTAGGAAGTTGGAAGATGGTTGGGAGCCTATCATTAATATGAGGGTCAATGATTTTGATTGTAATGCTTTATGTGATCTTGGTGCAAGTATTTTCGTTATGCCTAAGAAAATTTATGATATGCTTGACTTGCCACCATTGAAAAATTGTTATTTGGATGTTAATCTTGTTGATAATGCTATAAAGAAACCTTTGGGGAGAATAGATAATGTTCGTATTATGGTTAACAATAACCTTTTCCCCGTTGATTTTGTTGTCTTGGATATTGAATGCAATGCATCTTGTCACATTATATTGGAAAGACCTTTTCTTCGAACTGTTGGTGCCACCATTGATATGAAGGAAGGTAATATTAAATATCAATTTCCTCTTAAGAAAGGTATGGAACACTTCCCTAGAAAGAGAATGAAGTTACCTTATGATTCTATTATTAGAAGAAATTATGATGTTGATGCTTCATCTCTCGATGTTACTTGATACACACTTTCTGCGCCTAGCTGAAAGGCGTTAAAGAAAAGCGCTTATGGGAGACAACCCATTATTTTACTTCTGTACTTTATTTTATATTTGAGTCTTGGAAGTTGTTTATTACTGTAGCAACCTCTCCTTATCTTTATTTTATTGCATTGTTGTGCCAAGTAAAGTCTTTGATAGTAAAGCCAATACTAGATTTGGATTACTTGCAGGAACAGATTTCTTGCTGTCACGAATTTGAGCGAGTAGTCTCTGTAGAAAAATCAAAAAAATCTGCCAATTTACTTGCGTGATCCTCGAGATATGTACGCAACTTTCATTCAATTTGGGAATTTTCATCCGAGCAAGTCTGGTGCCACTTTAAAATTCGTCTTTACTGAACTGTTCGTTTTGACGATTCTGCCTTTTATTTCGCATTGCCTTTTTTGCTATGTTTGATGGATTTCTTTGTTCCATTAACTTTCGGTAGCTTTGTGCAATGTCCGGAAGTGTTAAGAATGATTATGTCACCTCTGAATATATGAATTATGCACTCGACCCTCTAATGAGTTTGTTTCGAGTTTGGTGTGGAGGAAGTTTTCAAGGGTCAAGAGCGGAGGATGATACAATATGATCAAGAAGAGTGAAAAGTCAAAGCTTGGGGATGCCCCAGTGGTTCATCCCTCGCATATTTTAAGAAGACTCAAGCGTCTAAGCTTGGGGATGCCTAAGGCATCCCTTCTTCATCGACAACTTATCAGGTTCCTCTAGTGAAACTATATTTTTATTCCGTCACATCTTATGTGCTTTACTTGGAGCGTCTGTTTGTTTTTATTTTTGTTTCTGTTTGAATAAAATCGGATCCTAGCATTCTTTGTTTGGGAGAGATACACGCTCCGCTGTTTCGTATGAACAAATGTGTTCTTAGCTTTATCTTTAATGTTCATTGCGAAATTTGAACTATTTCATTCATTGCTATATGGTTGGAAACGGAAAATGCCGCATGTGGTAAATGGTTTAATGTTTTGAATAATGTGATACTTGGCAATTGTTGTGCTCATATAGATCTTGTTTAAGCTCTTGCATCATTTACCTTGTACTCATTAATGAATAACTACATAGAGCTTGTTAAAATTTGGTTTGCATGATTGATCTCTAGAGTCTAGATATTTTACGGTTGAGGTGTTTGAACAACAAGGAGACAATGTAAAGTCTTATAATAGTTACAATATGTTCATATGTGAGCTTTGCTTGCACCTTTTATACTTGAGTTTGCTTCAAACAACCTTGCTAGCCTAGCCTTGTATTGAGAGGAATTCTTCTCATGCATCCAAATCCTTGAGCCAATAACCATGTCATTCGTGTCCACCATACCTACCTACCACATGGTATTTCTCCGCCATTCCAAAGTACATTACTTGAGTGCTACCTTTAAAAATTATATTCCTTTACCTTTGCAATATATAGCTCATGGGACAAATAGCCTTAAAAACTATTGTGATGAAGAATATGTACTTATGTGTCTTATTTCTTAATAAGTTGCTTGTTGAGCGGTAACCATGTTTCTGGGGACGCCATCAACTCTTTTACCTTTGTTGAATATCATGTGAGTTGCTATGCATGTTCGTCTTGTCTGAAGTAAGAGCGATTTTCATGATCAAATGGTTTGAGTATGCATACTGTTAGAGAAGAACATTGGGCCGCTAACTAAAGCCATGATCCATGGTGGAAGTTTCAGTTTGGACAATCAATCCTCAATCTCTTACGATAATTTTAATTGTTGTTGAATGCTTATGCATTAAAGAGGAGTCCATTATCTGTTGTCTATGTTGTCCCGGTATGGATGTCTAAGTTGAGAATAATCAAAAGCGAGAAATCCAATGCGAGCTTTCTCCTTAGACCTTTGTACAGGCGGTATAGAGGTACCCTTTTGTGACACTTGGTTGAAACATATGCTATGCAATGATAATCCGTGTTAATCCAAGCTAATTAGGACAAGGTGCGAGCACTATTAGTATACTATGCATGAGGCTTGCAACTTATAAGATGTCTTATACATAACACATATGCTTTATTACTACCGTTGACAAAATTGTTTCTTGTTTTCAAAATGAAAAGCTCTAGCACAAATATAGTAATCAATGCTTCCCTCTGCGAAGGGCCTATCTTCTACTTTATTGTTGAGTCAGTTTGCCTATTCTTTCTATCCCGGAAGCAAACACTTGTATCAACTGTGTGCATTGATTCTTACATGTTTACTTATTGCACTTGTTGTATTAGTTTGTGTTGACAATTATCCATGAGATAAATATGTTGAAGTTGAAAGCAACCGCTGAAACTTATATCTTCATTTGTGTTGCTTCAATGCCTTTACTTTGAATCTATTGCTTTATGAGTAACTCTTATGCAAGTCTTATTGATGCTTGTCTTGAAAGTATTATTCATGAAAAGTCTTTGCTATATGATTCATTTGTTTACTCATTATCTTCATCATTGCTTCGAATCGCTGCATTCATCTCATATGCTTTACAATAGTATGATCAAGATTATGATAGCATGTCACTCAGAAATTATCTTTGTTATCGTTTACCTACTCGAGGGCGAGTAGGAACTAAGCTTGGGGATGCTTGATACGTCCAAAACGTATCTATAATTTCTTATGTTCCATGCTACTTTATTGATGATACTCACATGTTTTATACACATTATATGTCATTATTATGCATTTTCCGGCACTAACCTATTGACGAGATGCCGAAGAGCCAGTTGATGTTTTCTGCTGTTTTTGGTTTCAGAAATCCTAGTAAGGAAATATTCTCGGAATTGGACGAAATCAACGCCTAGGGTTCTATTTTTGCACGAAGCTTCCAGAAGTCCGAGGGAGAGACGAAGTGGGTCCACGAGGTGGTGACACACCAGGGCGGCGCGGCCTGGCCCTTGGCCGCGCGGCTCTGTTGTGTGGGCCCCCCGTGCCGCCTCCTGACCTGCCCTTCCGCCTACTTAAAGCCTTCGTCGCGAAACCCCCAGTACCGAGAGCCACGATACGGAAAACCTTTCCAGAGACGCCGCCGCCGCCAATCCCATCTCGGGGGATTCAGGAGATCGCCTCCGGCACCCTGCCGGAGAGGGGAATCATCTCCCGGAGGTCTCTTCATCGCCATGATCGCCTCCGGATCGATGTGTGAGTAGTTCACCCCTGGACTATGGGTCCATAGCGAGTAGCTAGATGGTCGTCTTCTCCTCATTGTGCTATCATGTTAGATCTTGTGAGCTGCCTATCATGATCAAGATCATCTATCCGTAATCCTACATGTTGTGTTTGTTGGGATCCGATGAATATTGAATACTATGTCAAGTTGATTATCAATCTATCATATATGTTATTTATGTTCTTGCATGCTCTCCGTTGCTAGTAGAGGCTCCGGCCAAGTTGATACTTGTGACTCCAAGAGGGAGTATTTATGCTCGATAGTGGGTTCATGCCTCCATTAAATGCAGGACGAGTGACGAAAGTTCTAAGGTTGTGGATGTCGTTGTTGCCACTAGGGATAAAACATCGATGCTTTGTCTAAGGATATTTGTGTTGATTACATTACGCACCATACTTAATGCAATTGTCCGTTGTTTGCAACTTAATACTTGGAGGGGTTCGGATGATAACTTGAAAGTGGACTTTTTAGGCATAGATGCATGCTTTGGATAGCGGTCTACGTACTTTGTCGTAATGCCATGATTAAATCTCATAGTACTCATCATGATATATGTATGTGCATTGTTATGCCTTCTTTATTTGTCAATTGCCCAAGCTGTAATTTGTTCACCCAACATACGTTATCTTATGGGAGAGACACCACTAGTGATCTGTGGACCCCGGTCCTATTCTTTACATCCGAAATACAATCTACTGCAATTGTTCTTTCTTGTTTTTCGCAAACAATCATCATCATCCATACTATACATCTAATCCTTTGTTTACGAGCAAGCCGGTGAGATTGACAACCTCACTACGTTACGTTGGGGCAAAGTTCTGTGATTGTGTTGTGCGGGTTCCACGTTGGCGCCGGAATCCCTGGTGTTGCGCCGCACTACACTCCGCCACCATCAACCTTCAACGTGCTTCTTGACTCCTACTGGTTCGATTAAACCTTGGTTTCTTACTGAGGCAAACTTGCTACTGTGCGCATCACACCTTCCTCTTGGGGTTTCCAACGGACGTGTCAACTACACGTATCAGTTACTTCGTTAATTTTTTTTACTAAAGAGGGTAGCGTGCCCTAATAGTGACCCACTTGCATCTCTATGTAGCGGTTAGTCATTAGTGATACTACCTTCACGCAAAGTGCCCGGACCTAACGACTTAACTGAGCCTCTTCAGGCTTGACGGCCCTTGGTGAAACATGACGTGCTCACCATATTCTGACAGCTCAATGACCTCCGTGGTTGAGGATTCCACAAGCTCAACCAAGCCCTAATCACCTTGTTGCCAAAGCGTCCAGATGCCCAGACACTTGACGACTTCCGCACCATCAGCATGGTGAACCTCATTGGCAAGGTAGTGGCGAAGGTGTTGTCGCTGCGCTTGGCGCCATAGCTGGGCGCGTGATATGATGCCATCGGTATTCACGAGCTTGGTCAGCACCTAGTGCTCTGGAGGAAGGTGGAGCAATTTTCTCTCACTGACCAGCTTGACCAGTTTCATATGGCGCTGGATCGCCATCGACACCTATTCTACTAAGTCCTGCTACCTCAACATGTTCCAGGATCCAGGCCCTGGGGCACTTGGAGGCTAACTTGAAAAACTTAGGCGCTGTCGCGCATCAAGTTCTTTCACTGACTCGCATTTAAGGATCGGTGCTGGACTACCGAGCGTCTGCAACGGCGCGGCTGCAGCATCTCCCTAGGTGCCTTCTTTGCGACCAATAGCCTGAATCAATGCAACACCTGATGCTCGCATGCCCCTTCTCGCGGCAGGTCTCGTACGACATTCTGTCTTGGTTGAGGTTCACATGCAGACCTCCCGACAGCGAACCCTCCCTTAATGAATGGTGGACCGCCGCGAGGCAGGCAGTGCGCAAATGTCTTGCTACTACGACGCTCCTTGTTCCCTGGATGATCTAAAAACACCACAACTCCTACATCTTCGACGGAGAATGGCCTATGGTCCAATACATGAATGAGCATATCAAGGTTGATGCGACGCTTTGGGCCAGAGCTTGGGCACTTAGCCTTCATGCCATCTTGCCCATAGACTGGGATGTCCAATAATCCCTTGTACCTCTAAAGTATAGCCCTCCTTGAAGGCGTATATATGTAATAAACTCTTGTTTGCAATGAAAAGAAACGCAATGTCATCGCGTTTTCTCGAAAAAAAAGTATCGCATCATTGTTGATTTTTTTTCATCACATGGGTGAAAGTGATTTTTTTATATAGTATGGCTGAAATAAAATGAAGGCTCTCTTTTTTCCATCTTTTCATTTGACAAATCAGGTAAACTTTTTTTAAATAACTTCTTTTATATTAGTTGCCCTTCAGTTGCCAATTTTTTTTACAGTGAAAATGAAAAATCTATATACATCTGAAAGAAAAAAAAAAACTCAAGTCTCCGGTTGCTCCCCGTCAAAACCAATGTCCTAGCGGCGACTTTCGCTCTCCACCATCCCGCTGCTTCTTCTCTTCTCGTCTCGTCGTCTCTCTCCCGTGCCCTAGATACAGCTGCGGCCGCGCCATAGCGCAGCCTCACCGCCGACGCCTAGGCCCCCCCTCCCCTCTCCACCCCCGCCGTCCTCACCAGGCGCCTCTCCGCCGCCAACCTCACCGCGTCCCTGTCGTCTCCGCCCCCGCCGCGATCTTGGGCATCGGTTTCTGAGGTACGGGCTTTTGGTCATCCAGTGAATTACTTAAGCCCTAGTTTTACATCCACGAATTTCGGGCCGCACACTCGGCAAACCGTCTAGATCCGGCACTGGAAACCAGGTTTGATGGCTTGTGATGCATGCAATGTGTCGGTCCCTCAGAATGGAGATTGTGTTGCAGGGGGGAGTGAACACTTCTTCTTTTGCTCGATGCCTTAGATGGGTGTGCGTGAAGCTGTGCGCGTTAGAGATTGTGCGCCAGACGCCTTTATAAGCGTAATTTTTTGGTCAATCTTGCGCCTTTTTCTGAATTTAGGTTGAGACTCTTGATTTTGCCAACAGTAGAATTTTAGGGTTGGACGACTAATATGTGAGGCCAGGCTGCCGATTTTCTGTGTCCCGTTACATATATCAGTGAGACTGTTGATTTTGCCAATAGAATTTTAGGGTTGGACACGTTTTTCTGTATGCCGGTACATATATCCAAGAACCCACCTGAAAGTGAAAACTTGATTTGACTTGAACATTTGCACTTGTATACAACCTGTTAGCAGTATTCCGTCGCCCAAAGTAGCAACATCAGCAATTCTTCAATTAAGAGATAGCACAAGCCAGAGGGTTGTAATGTGTTGGAACCAGGCAGCTAAGGGAATGTACATCTTTTGTTTGTTTGCGAAAGGCATGTACATCAGTTTAGACTCCCATCGTCTGTAAATCTGCAATACATGTCCACGTCACATATAGATAAGCGCTAAGCGAGCGGTGAGGCTCTGCCTAGAGGAACTACTGCTTAAGCGAGCTTAAGCGCCGCTTAAGCGTGCATGGCAAAACAGGCATATGTAAATCTAAAATAGAAAATATTGAATAACCTCACTTAGTTCTGTGTTATTTCTGGTCCAACACAAGGCCCAACATGATGCCTCTTGCTTCTCAGGTCGTAGCCAAACACATGACCCCCTCCGAAAGGCCCAATAACCTCACGCACTGCAAATAAATCGATCCCCTCGTGCTTCCCAGCCTCCCAGATCCCAGGTCATAGCCGCCACTCATGCACGCCCGCCTGTCTCACTTTGATCCCCTCGATCTGGACTAGAAGAGGACGAGGACAACGAGCTGCTGGAGGAAGGGGACCCTGTCTAGGCGGCCTTGAGGAAGATCTAGAGGGCGGCACGAAAGAGGAGCTTGACCAGTGGCGTGGAGGAGCTCCAGTGTTGTCGCCTCTTGCTTCTGCCTTGACGCGGGAGTAGAATTGGGATGCGTACGGAATTCCTAACCCTAACCCTCTTGCTTCTGCCTCCACAACGCGTGAGAGCCCGCCTCCACAGCTCCTCCTCGCTTTTCCTCTCGCTCAGGCCGAAAGCTGAGCGGAAGGGCTCCGCTTAGCTCTAATCTACGCTTAAGCGTACGCTCAGGAACGCTTTTTTGAACCATGAGCGCCATAGAGACCTGGTGCAGTGGATTGTCTTTTTAGCCACCTGCGTGAACTTGAGATTTACTGAAGCAGTTAAGAATTCATTGATTAATACTACTCCTTTATCTTTGTGCTCCGCGCTGTTTTTTGCTTTGCTACAATTAAAGTTTCTTCTTCCTCCGGTAGCACTCCCTCTATCAGTCTTCTGTTTCTATAAATTTATTAGCCAATTCTTAACACCGGACAGCCAAAGACCTTATATCCATTTCCCTTCCCGCAGATGAAAACCATACTCCATCAATCACATAATTACCGCATCCATCTTGGGCCAAAAGAGGAAACAAAATTTGGATATAAGGATCAAAGAAATTCTCAAATTAGTTCATACATCAAATCCAGCGATGGTTTCTTTTAGCACCTTTGCAATCCCATCTCTATCCGTACCGATATGCAAGCAACGATTGCATCCACATGTAATGAATTGACGATTTTCTACTTCTATCTGCCTCCTCTGGCGGTGGACTTTAAAAGATGAGACGACTTTGACGAGCAGGTGGATTCACATGAAGAGAAGATGAGCGTTACCTAGGATTCGAAAGGAAAGATGATTGTCGTCGTGGTTTCTTGAGAACGGTAGACCACACCATGGATTCAGGAAGATGGAAACACGATTTCTTTGAGGGCCACAAGTACCGACACCCATTCTATACAACTGGAGAACATGCGTCGCTAGCCAGCGGATTTCATGCAAATCTACCTTCTGTAGATTTTTTGACGACCTCTTTCTCTTTCTCTTTCCTTCTTCTCTCGCCTCTAGCTCATCAAATTTCCTACGTAATAGGCCTTACAAAGGGCTGAGTAGATACCATTGTATATGCCCCTAATGGACTCCTAGTGTACCCCACACCCTTTATTTCCATGTTGCACCTCTACAGTTTCTTTATGTTGACAGACAGTTCTTTATGCAGACTGATGGACTATGATCAATCTAGAAGACATAATCCAAGTACGTCCAAAAGGAGGACTCATTTTAGTTCTGATGATGGAAAGAGGAAGCGGGTTAACACCAGGCAGGATGATGGACCAGTGTCTTCTCGTCCAATAGAAACCATTTATAGGATATTGTGCCCTGGGAAAAAGATCGGCAGTGTCTTGGGGAGAGGTGGTCATGTTGTTAAGGCCCTTAGAGAGGAGACTAAAGCAAAGATAAGGGTTGCTGATTCTATTCCCGGTGCAGATGACAGAGTCATTATTATCTTTGATTACCAAAATCACTCTGAACAAGCTGTTCAAAATATTTCTAATAATGATGGCTTAGAGAACATGAAGCCTCATTGTTTTGCCCAAGATGCGTTGTTGAAGATACATGATAAGATTGCTGCTGATGAAGATCCCAACGAAGGAGGAGGTATCCATGAAAAACCTGAAACTGGCGGTGATGTGACTGCTCGAATTTTGGTACCAGGCAATCAAGTTGGTTGCCTGCTAGGAAAAGGTGGCTCTATTATACAACAATTGCGAAATGATACTGGTGCAGGCATCCGTATCTTACCATCCGAAAATCTTCCTCAGTGTGCACTTAAGCGTGATGAATTGGTTCAGGTAAAATTTCTTGTAGTAGCAAAAATCCATTGTTAATGCCTTGCATTGATCTTCATGGACTTTTAATTGGTTTCGTTTAACTTAGATTTATATTCGTTCATTAGTCTACCGCATCAATTTGTTTTACTATGCAAGTTTCTAGTGATGTTCATGTGCACTGTTCCTAAATGAAATTTGTGGATCTGGTGTTTTAATTGTCTTGGTGGAATTCTGTATTGGTGCCTAGTTTTATTTTTCGATTTATACATGTCAGTTACAGAATGCTTCTTTTTGTGTGCTTTATTATTTTTTACATCAATATTATTGATGCTCAATTTCTTATGTTATTTCAGATATCTGGCACACCTTCTCTTGTAAGAAAAGCTCTTTATGAAATATCTACTCGTCTCCACCAACATCCTCGTAAAGAAAATCCACCTCTTGAAGAAATTATAGATGCAAGCACACGAAGGAAGCTCGAGTCCCCACCACTGGTGCCACATGAAAATCCCATGTTGCCACATCTGCATGTTGATCATGCACCATCAATGCCCATGCTTGATTCATATAGAAATAGACCATCACAATATCCTGTCCCTATAGCAGAAGAGTTTTCTATTAGGATTCTGTGTGCTTCTGAGCTTATTGGTCCTGTTATTGGGAAAAGTGGGGCAAATGTTAAGCAGGTAGAGCAGCAGACTGGGGCTCGCATTATAGTTAAAGAGTTGGACAAAGATGCTTCTGGAGAAAGATTGATTGTCATTTCATCTAAGGAGGTAAGATGTAGATGGTTGTTCTAATTGCCATCCTCTTATCATACCAATCATCATTATGAGTCCTCACAGTTTCATCTCCTATTTTTTTGAATCCAGATTCCTGGCGATCCAGTATCCCCAGTAATTGAGGCACTTATTTTGCTCCATAGTAAAGTAAGTGCACCTTCTGAGGAAGGAGATTTGGTTACAAGGCTTGTTGTACCGTCAAAAACAGTTGGTTGTATTCTTGGGGAAGGTGGGAAGGTCATTACTGAAATGAGAAGGCGTATTGGGGCTGAAATCCGAGTTTATTCCAAGGCTGATAAACCAAAGTACTTATCTTTTGACGAGGAGCTTGTTCAGGTGATTCTATATTTGATCGTATCTGCATCAATTTGTCCATGTCCTTTTTTGTGTCTTTATTTCTTATATAACTTGTTATTGTGCTTTTACATTTGTTCCGAGTTTTCAGGTTGCTGGTGTTCCAGATACTTCAAGGGAAGCCCTCACAGAGATTGCTTCAAGGCTTAGAACTAGGACCCTCAGAGATGAAAGTTCTGCCAATAATCCTCTACCTTTTGCTCGTTTTGATGCCCCCCCTGCGGATATGTTTCTTAGCAGGGAATTTGCACTATATGGAAGACCTCCTGCCAATCCCCCATATGGAAGGCCTGCCAATGACCCCCTTTATGGAAGGTCTGCTAATGATTCACCATATCAAAAACTTGCCATTGATCCAGCATATGGAAGGCCTGCCAATGATTCACTATATGGAAGACCTGCCAATGATCCACCATATGGGAGACTGGCCAATGATCCACTATATGGGAGACCCGCCAATGATACACCATATGGAAGACCCATCAACGATCTTCCTTATGGAAGATCTGCCACTGATATGCCATATGGAAGACCAAACAATAAACCCCTTGATCTTTCTTCTGTTTATCCTGTAGATTACTTATCGAAAAGAAGAGAGTATCCTGGTTCGGGTCCTTTGGCTAGCAACGCTCCCCCATCTGCTTCATTCGACAGATATGCAGCACCTGCTCCTTTGCCTACTATGCAAATGCCCTTGCCTGCCAGTCCTGGTGCTGATTATATGTCCCATCGTTCCTATCGTGACCATATGCCTACTGATAGTTACTCCAGTAGAGGTACACAGCAATTAGGTCTATCGAGAACTGGGAATACTAGTGTGCAACAATTAGGCGTCACCAGAGCTGCAAATTCCAATGCTTATGATTACACTGAGGTACATTTCAATGCGTTAGCTTTCCTATTTTGCAAATGGCCCTCACCTAATATGTTCTCACTGGGAACCTGAGACTAGTGTGTGCAAGAGTGTTGCATTATGCTTATTTTCTTCTTCCCGTAACTGGTTGGGATTCCTAAAAAGGATAGAAAATTGTCCACATTTTAGTGTAGGTTATGCTGATCCGCATTCATGTCCTCCTATCTATCACTTCTGTCAACATTTTATTTCCTACTTCCCTTGTTTTCTGGTATGTTCACGCCTCACATGCGTGGGCAGGTGCATCTGAATGTGTTCAGTTCTCATTTTCTTCGCTGCTAAATAGTTTAAAATTTCACTCACTTCAGGCCGCCAGACAGATGCATGGACGTGAGGATTATCAAAGACTACCTGGGCCAATTCCAGGGTAGGTTTTTCGCATATTGTCTTCCTTCCAAAATACTACTTGGGCCAGTTTCACTGAAAGATTATCTTTTTGGCAGATACTCAAGTAGCTCTCTCGAAGTGAGGATTCCAAAAGCTTCTCTGGAATCTATCATTGGAGCTGGTGGTGTCAACCTAGCAGAGATCCGCCAGGTACTAGCTATGATCTCTGACCCTTCTGAACTGCAAATGGGATTGCATCATCCATTTGAGCCAGTCTTGTATTAGTCAAACGGTTTTACTCACATAAGTCTTGGCTGATCTCAGATCTCTGGTGCAAGAATGAATTTGCGTGAAGCTCATCCTGGTTCCTCAGAGTCCATCATGGAGATCCAGGGCATGCCGGACCAAGTGAGAGCGGCACAGAGCCTTCTGCAAGGCTTCATTGGTGCCAACAGCCAGAGCATGCAGCCATCCAAGGCTCTCGACGTCCATTACCCAAGGTGGAATTAGAACCTGGTCTCGTGGCGGAGAACAAGAGAAGAGGGGTCACTGCGCGACTCTGGGTCGACCTCCATGCTGATGTTCTTGTAGCGCTGAATAGCTGCTTAAGTTATGGTTAGGGTCGCAACTCAGATCATGTATCTTGGCCAATAATCTTGGGCTTGGTTTAGGTTGGTGAAGGATTAGCTCTTCTGATTTTCTTGTCTTTGCCTGCTTCTGAATGAAAAAAAAACATCTGATGAGAAGAGTTGCATGTACTCTGTAGTCTGTACTCTGTAGTTGTACATGGAGCCTGGATGGTTGAACCTGCTGTTCTGTGCGATGCTATTTATGGAAGGAACACCGCACATCTGATTTTCTCTGGTTTGATTATGTTTTGCTGGTATTTTAGAAGACCAGAGTTTGTTTTTGATTCTGTTGGACGACAGCGCATGGAACGGAATTAGCTTAGATCATTATCCATCACTCCCAAGGGTCGAGCGTTGCATTTATAATGTATTTGTACGCGCGTACCAATGCCAGGTAATTGCGTTTTTTTTGTTACGATTGTGTCCATTAGCCATCATAACCTATTTGGAAAATAGAGCATAAAGCCTAGAAATTTCGAATTGTAAAAGAGAAGGCCAGCGCTGACCGTCGGCCGACTGATTTGGGGGAAAAATCGGTCACCCCCGCGCTGTCAGATCGAGCCCGTGTGACCGTTGGATGCTCTTATACAGGAAAATGTCGCTTTCCGTCGCCTAGAGACGTCGCTTTCTGCGGGCATCATCCCGTGTTCTCTCACCCCGCTACTGCTTATGCAAACGTTAACTGTGTTGGCTCTTTCCCGCATATAAATTGGTTCGCAGATGGAAGTAAAAAACTCACATCTAAAAACTTTCTTTACAACAATATTATAAATTAATTTACAACAAAAAGTTCCACGGTTTCCAAAAAACAGTAACAAATCCAACATTAAACATCTGAAAAAATCTATTTACAACAAAATTAGAGATTGATTTACAACAAGAATTTTCACCGTTTCCAACAAAAAGAAAGTAACAAAATCCAACATTAATCGCATCTAAATATATCTTTACAACAATATTAGAGATTAATTTACAACAAGAATTTCCGCCGTTTCCAACAAAAAATAGTAACAAAAACCAACATTACTCACCTCTAAAAAATCTCTTTACAACAATATTAGAGATTAATTTACAACAAAAAATTCCACTGTTTCCATCAAAAAAAATTCCTATGAAAAATTCAATTACTTCACCATACAAGATTCCTATGAAAAATACCTTCACAACATACTACACAGATGTTTCCCACAAAAATCACCTACATTTTGAACAAAAAATCACATTGCAAAACTTACATTAGGTTGGGGTGGGGGTGTAGGGGTGGGGTGGG
>NC_061511.1:135839419-135859103 GCF_022539505.1 Lolium rigidum
CATCCACAATATACATCTAATCCTTTGTTTACAAGCAAGCTGCGTGAGATTGACAACCTCACCGTTACGTTGGGGCAAAGTTCTGTGATTGTATTGTGCAGGTTCCACGTTGGCGCCGGAATCCCTGGTGTTGCGCCGCACTACACTCCGCCACCAACAACCTTCAACGTGCTTCTTGGCTCCTACTGGTTCGATAAACCTTGGTTTCTTAGAGCATCTCCAACAGGCGCTGTAAAATCTCGCGCGCTATACCGGCGATTGGGCGCGCTTTATACCGCTCGGGCGCGGCATAGGGAATTTGCCCCCGGCGGAGGCTGTATTTTGCAGCGCGCGTTGGTGTGCGAAAAATGCACCTCCGCCAGAGGCGCTATTTTGCAGCGCGTGCGCGTCACAAACTGCTAATCCGACCGTTTATTTTTGAAAATTCATCAAACAAACTATGTAAATATGATCGAAAATACGAATATATTTTAAAAGTGCGCGATACAATGCGACATTTTAACGAAAATACTAAAATAAACTACTCCTCGCCGTCGTCGGACTCCCAGTCGAAGTCGGAGCTGCTCAGTGTCGTGTCCGACACCGGCGTCGACGTCGGCCGTGTACCGGAACTCGGAGGAGGACAAGAGGAGGACTGGCCGACGGCCCTGCGGCGTTCTGCCTTTCCTCCTTCCTCCTCGCCGCCGCCGGCCCTCGCCTTCTTCCTTGCCGCGGACTCGGCGCGGCGCTTCTCGCGACTCGCCTTCTTCATCGCCGCCTATCGCCGCCTTGTCCCCCTCCTTCCGCGCAGAAGGCCTCCGTGGCGGCGACGTCCCTCCGGGAACGCGCGTGCCCACTCAAGGCGCGGTTGCGCTCCTTCCCGCTCCGCCACGCGCAGCGCGCCGCTCGAGGTCGCGGGAGCGGCGCCGCTGCTCGGCCGTGATGAGCGGCGATGGCGGCGCGAGCATCTCCGCCGCTCGCGCGTCCAAACGCCGTCGAAATTCATCCCGCCGGCGGGGCGGCCGAGGCGCCACGCGACGGCGCGTAGGGCTCGCGCCGCCTCATGCGCGGTGTTGTAGGTGCCCAGCCGGATCCGCTCCTCGCCGGAGCGAATCTCGGCGTCGAAGCGGCCGCTCGGCCGCGCGCGGACACCGCGGTAGCCGGAGGCGGAGCGGCGGCGCGGAGGCATGGCGCCGGAGACGGAGGCGGACTGTCGGCGCGGAGGCGCAGCGGTGGCGCGGAGGCAGCAGCGGTGGGGGAGAGGCGGAGCGACACGCGGAAGTTTCGCACGCGGGAGGCAGCTGTCCCGTTCGCGCGTGTCGTCTTTATAGCGCGCGCGGTAGCGGACACGGCACTTTTCCCGCGTGGGACGGCCGCAGAAACGCGCGGGCGCGGCAAAAATTTTCCCGCGCGCGCCCTTTTCCCGCGTCTGCTGGAGCTTCGCGCGAGCGCTCGCGCGCGCCAAACTGGCAGGTATTTTGCCGCGCGCGCCTTTTACAGCGTCTGTTGGAGATGCTCTTACTGAGGGAAAACTTGCTGCTGTGCGCATCACACCTTCCTCTTGGGGTTCCCAACGGACGTGTTAACTACGCGCATCAAGGCTCAGCGAAACCTTCATCACTACA
Source organism: Lolium rigidum (assembly GCF_022539505.1). NCBI lineage: Eukaryota > Viridiplantae > Streptophyta > Magnoliopsida > Poales > Poaceae > Lolium > Lolium rigidum. The sequence continues at coordinate 135,841,024 of NC_061511.1, forward strand.
AAAAGGAAATGGTCGACAGAAGTTATGAAAAGAATGCGAGAAACAAGGGGACAAAATATAGCAGAAAGGAAGAAGGTACTTACATATCGAGGAGATCGTCTTCGTCGGCAAAGCCGCCGGTTGATCTCTTCACGGGTGAAGCCCTGGTCTCCTCCACAACTGCATTAACAAAGGCATCACGATCAGCGTTATCATCACGCACTGATCCCTCTGTATCGCAAGCGTCATCGGCTGAGGGAGGAAGATCGGTGTGAACAGTTTCGGAATCTATCGGATCGTCGTGATCGTTCTCTGGGCCTGTATGCTCAATAGTGTGAACATCAACGGGTATTGAAGAGCCTCTTCCCTCAGAAGTATCGTTTGGCGAATCGTTCAAATCTCCAGGGACTATGAGGGTCTGTCGAAGAGAAAAACGAATAAGAATAGTGGTAATTATGTTGACTAAGTAAAAATAACGTGATAAGAATTTGAAAGGGAAAGCTACCTCTGGAGGTGGATGATCGGCATCAAGAGGAGTGTAAGAAGAAATCAATGGGATCGAGTCTTCTTGACTAAAGAAAGTAAGGCGACGGACTTCATCGAGCAATTCCTTTTCCGAGCGCTCCGGCAAAGCATTAACCCTGGTCTCATCCTATGGACCTGAATACAACCACATCGGGCGAACTCTGGCCATGACTGGTTGGACCCGACGTTTCAGGAACACTGCTGCCACTGATGCGTGCAGTCGACACGTCCGTTGGGAACCCCAAGAGGAAGGTGTGATGCGTACAGTAGCAAGTTTTCCCTCAGAAAGAAACCAAGGTTTATCGAACCAGGAGGAGCCAAGAAGCACGTCGAAGGTTGATGGCGGCGGGATGTAGTGCGGCGCAACACCAGGGATTCCGGCGCCAACGTGGAACCTGCACAACACAACCAAAGTACTTTGCCCCAACGAAACAAGTGAGGTTGTCAATCTCACCGGCTTGCTGTAACAAAGGATTAGATGTATAGTGTGGATGATGATTGTTTGCGTAAAACAGTAGAACAAGTATTGGCAAGAGATTGTATTCGATGTAAAAGAATGGACCGAGGTCTACAGTTCACTAGAGGTGTCTCTCCCATAAGATAAATACCATGTTGGGTGAACAAATTACAGTCGGGCAATTGACAAATAGAGAGAGCATGACAATGCACATACATGATATGATAAGTATAGTGAGATTTAATTGGGCATTACGACAAAGTACATAGACCGCTATCCAAAGCATGCATCTATGCCTAAAAAGTCCACCTTCAGGTTATCATCCGAACCCCTTCCGCATTAAGTTGCAAACAACGTACAATTGCATTAAGTATGGTGCGTAATGTAATCAATAACTACATCCTCGGACATAGCATCAATGTTTTATCCCTAGTGGCAACAAGCACATCCACAACCTTAGAACTTTCTCGTCACCGTCCCGCATTTAATGGAGGCATGAACCCACTATCGAGCATAAATACTCCCTCTTGGAGTTAAGAGTAAAAACTTGGCCGCAGCCTCTACTAATAACGGAGAGCATGCAAGATCATAAACAACTCATAGGTAATAGATTGATAATCAACATAACATAGTATTCTCTATCCATCGGATCCCAACAAACACAACATATAGCATTACAGTATAGATGATCTTGATCATGTTAGGCAGCTCACAAGATCCGACAATGAAGCACATAAGGAGAAGATGACCATCTAGCTACCGTTATGGACCCATAGTCCAGGGGTGAACTACTCACTCATCACTCCGGAGGCGACCATGGCGGTGAAGAGTCCTCCGGGAGATGATTCCCCTCTCCGAGCAGGGTGCCGGAGGCGATCTCCTGAATCCCCCGAGATGGGATTGGCGGCGGCGGTGTCTCTGGAAGGTTTTCCGTATCGTGGCTCTCGGTACTGGGGGTTTCGCGACGAAGACAATATGTAGGCGGAAGGGCAGCCTCGGAGGCGTCACGGGGGCCCCACACAACAGGGCCGCGTGGGCCCCCCCCTAGGCCGCGCCGCCCTAGTGTGGCGGCGCCCCGTGGCCCAACTCCGTCTTCTCTTCGGTCTTCTGGAAGCTTCGTGGCAAAATAGGCCCCTGGGCGTTGATTTCGTCCAATTCCGAGAATATTTCCTTACTAGGATTTCTGAAACCAAAAACAGCGTAAAACAACAACCGGCTCTTCGGCATCTCGTTAATAGGTTAGTGCCGTAAAATGCATAAATATGACATAAAGTATGCATAAAACATGTAGATATCATCAATAATGTGGCATGGAACATAAGAAATTATCGATACGTCGGAGACGTATCAGCATCCCCAAGCTTAGTTCTCGCTCGTCCCGAGCAGTAAACGATAACAAAGATAATTTCTGGAGTGACATGCCATCATAACCTTGATCATACTATTGTAAGCATATGTAACGAATGCAGCGATCAAAACAATGGTAATGACATGAGTAAACAAATGAATCATAAAGCAAAGACTTTTCATGAATAGTACTTTCAAGACAAGCATCAATAAGTCTTGCATAAGAGTTAACTCATAAAGCAATAAATCAAAGTAAAGGTATTGAAGCAACACAAATGAAGATCAAGTTTTAGTGGTTGCTTTCAACTTATAACATGTATATCTCATGGATATTGTCAATGTAAAGTAATATAACAAGTGCAATATGCAAGTATGTAGGAATCATTGCACAGTTCACACAAGTGTTTGCTTCTTGAGGTGGAGAGAAATAGGTGAACTGACTCAACATAAAAGTAAAAGAAAGGCCCTTCGCAGAGGGAAGCATTGATTGCTATATTTGTGCTAGATCTTTGGTTTTGAAAACAAGAAACAATTTTGTCAACGGTAGTAATAAAGCATATGTATCATGTAAATTATATCTTACAAGTTGCAAGCCTCATGCATAGTATACTAATAGTGCCCGCACCTTGTCCTAATTAGCTTGGATTACCGGGATTATCGCAATACACATGTTTTAACCAAGTGTCACAAAGGGGTACCTCTATGCCGCCTGTACAAAGATCTAAGGAGAAAGCTCGCATTTGGATTTCTCGCTTTTGATTATTCTCAACTTAGACATCCATACCGGGACAACATAGACAACAGTATAATGGACTCCTCTTTAATGCATAAGCATGTAGCAACAATTAATGTTCTCATATGAGATTGAGGATATATGTCCAAAACTCGAAACTTCCACCATGATTCATGGCTTTAGTTAGCGGCCCAATGTTCTTCTCTAACATTATGCATGCTCTAACCATTAAATGAGTGGTAAATCTCCTTACTTCGTACAAGACGAACATGCATAGCAACTCACATGATATTCAACAAAGAGTAGTTGATGGCGTCCCCAGGAACATGGTTATCGCACAACAAGCAACTTAATAAGAGATAAAGTGCATAAGTACATATTCAATACCACAATAGTTTTTAAGCTATTTGTCCCATGAGCTATATATTGCAAAGGTAAAGAATGGAAATTTTAAAGGTAGCACTCAAGCAATTTACTTTGGAATGGTGGAGAAATACCATGTAGTAGGTAGGTATGGTGGACACAAATGGCATAGTGGTTAGCTCAAGGATTTTGGATGCATGAGAAGTATTCCCTCTCGATACAAGGTTTAGGCTAGCAAGGTTATTTGAAACAAACACAAGGATGAACCGGTGCAGCAAAACTCACATAAAAGACATATTGTAAACATTATAAGACTCTACACCGTCTTCCTTGTTGTTCAAACTCAATACTAGAAATTATCTAAACTTTAGAGAGACCAATTATGCAAACCAAATTTTAGCAAGCTCTATGTATTTCTTCATTAATAGGTGCAAAGTATATGATGCAAGAGCTTAAACATGAGCACAACAATTGCCAAGTATCAAATTATTCAAGACATTTTAGAATTACTACATGTAGCATTTCCCGATTCCAACCATATAACAATTTAACGAAGAAGATTCAACCTTCGCCATGAATACTATGAGTAAAGCCTAAGGACATATTTGTCCATATGCAACAGCGGAGCGTGTCTCTCTCCCACACAATGAATGCTAGGATCCATTTTATTCAAACAAAACAAAAACAAAAACAAACCGACGCTCCAAGCAAAGCACATAAGATGTGATGGAATAAAAATATAGTTTCAGGGGAGGAACCTGATAATGTTGTCGATGAAGAAGGGGATGCCTTGGGCATCCCCAAGCTTAGACGCTTGAGTCTTCTTAAAATATGCAGGGGTGAACCACCAGGGCATCCCCAAGCTTAGAGCTTTCACTCTCCTTGATCATATTGTATCATCCTCCTCTCTTGATCCTTGAAAACTTCCTCCACACCAAACTCAAAACAACTCATTAGAGGGTTAGTGCACAATTAAAATTTACATGTTCAGAGGTGACATAATCATTCTTAACACTTCTGGACATTGCACAAAGCTACTGGACATTAATGGAACAAATAAATTCATCCATCATAGCAAAAGAGGCAATGCGAAATAAAAGGCAGAATCTGTCAAAATGTAACAGTCCGTAAAAACGGATTTTATTGAGGCACCAGACTTGCTCAAATGAAAATGCCCAAATTGAATGAAAGTTGCGTACATATCTGAGGATCACGCATGTAAATTGGCATATTTTTCTGAGCTGCCTACAGAGAAGCAGGTCGAAATTCGTGACAGCAAAGAAATCTGTTTCTGCGCAAGTAATCCAAATCTAGTATGAACCTTACTATCAAAGACTTTACTTGGCACAACAATGCACAAAACTAAGATAAGGAGAGGTTGCTACAGTAGTAAACAACTTCCAAGACTCAAATATAAAAAAAAGTACCGTAGTAAAAACATGGGTTGTCTCCCATAAGCGCTTTTAACGCCTTTCAGCCTAGGCGCGTAAAGGGTGTATCAAGTATTATCAAGAGATGATGCATCGACATTATTTTCACAATTTATCCCATTGGGTATCTTAGATGCTCCCTTATCTATAGTGGTTTTAAGAGCTTTATCAATTTTAGGCCTATAATAGCTTTTTGGTTTAGGCCCCTTAGAGATATACATGAACCTTTGCTCCTTTCCCACATAAGCTTTCTCTCTAAACTTTATAGATGAAAAGGTTGAACCCAATGTTCCCATAGCCTCTTCAACTTCACTAATCCTTTGGGTTTGATTATCATGAATAGCACAAGATTCTAAGATGGCGATTCTCTCATTAATTCCACCTAGAGATTTATCAAGTTTATCAGCAGCTATCAAGTAATGCTTTCAAAGTAGTATCAATAATTGGAAGGTTTTGCTCTATGGTTTCCAACTTTTTCATGACATCTTCAAGAAAGGCTTCAATTTTAACTTCATTAACAGGTGGTATTCCAAATAAACTATCAATAATGCAACTAGCTTCTAAAGCAGGAGCGCCTAGGAAATTACCTCCTGCGAGACAATCAAGAACATACCTATTCCAGCTAGAGATACCAACATAAAAATTCCTGAGTAGGATAGTGGTGGTGTTTCTTAGTGCACCTATTATGGGCATCACTAATTCTATACCAAGCATCTTTTAAACATTCTCCCCTTGTTGCTTAAACGAACGAACTTCAACTTCAGGATTACTCATTTTAGCAGTAGTAAATAAAGCAAACTAGATAAAGTAAATGCAAGTAACTAATTTTTTGTGTGTTTTTGATATAGAGTGCAAAACAGTAAATAAAGTAAAGCTAGCAACTAATTTTTTTGTGTTTTGATATAATGCAGCAAACAAAGTAGTAAATAAAATAAAGCAAGACAAAAACAAAGTAAAGAGATTGGATTGTGGAGACTCCCTTGCAGCGTGTCTTGATCTCCCCGGCAACGGCGCCGTAAAAAAGAGCTTGATGCGTGCAGCCGACACGTCCGTTGGGAACCCCAAGAGGAAGGTGTAATGCGTACAGCAGCAAGTTTTCCCTCGTAAAGAAACCAAGGTTTATCGAACCAGGAGGAGCCAAGAAGCACGTCGAAGGTTGATGGCGGCGGGATGTAGTGCGGCGCAACACCAGGGATTCCGGCGCTAACGTGGAACCCGCACAACACAACCAAAGTACTTTGCCCCAACGAAACAGCTGAGGTTGTCAATCTCACCGGCTTGCCGTAACAAAGGATTAGATGTATAGTGTGGATGATGATTGTTTGCAGTAAAACAGTAGGAACAAGTATTGCAGTAGATTGTATTCGATGTAAAAAAATGGACCGGGTCCACAGCTCACTAGAGGTGTCTCTCCCATAAGATAAATAGCATGTTGGGTGAACAAATTACAGCCGGGCAATTGACAAATAGAGAGAGCATGACAATGCACATACATGATATGATAAGTATAGTGAGATTTAATTGGGCATTACGACAAAGTACATAGACCGCTATCCAAAGCATGCATCTATGCCTAAAAAGTCCACCTTCAAAGTTATCATCCGAACCCCTTCCAAGCATTAAGTTGCAAACAACGTACAATTGCATTAAGTATGGTGCATAATGTAATCAATAACTACATCCTCTGGACATAGCATCAATGTTTTATCCCTAGTGGTAACAAAGACATCCACAACCTTAGAACTTTCCGTCACCGTCCCTGCATTTAATGGAGGCATGAACCCACTATCGAGCATAAATACTCCCTCTTGGAGTTAAGAGTAAAAACTTGGCCAGAGCCTCTACTAATAACGGAGAGCATGCAAGATCATAAACAACACATAGGTAATAGATTGATAATCAACATAACATAGTATTCTCTATCCATCGGATCCCAACAAACACAACATATAGCATTACAGTATAGATGATCTTGATCATGTTAGGCAGCTCACAAGATCCGACAATGAAGCACATAAGGAGAAGACGACCATCTAGCTACTGCTATGGACCCATAGTCCAGGGGTGAACTACTCACTCATCACTCCGAGGCGACCATGGCGGTGAAGAGTCCTCCCGGAGATGATTCCCTCTCCGGCAGGTGCCGGAGGCGATCTCCCGAATCCCCCGAGATGGGATTGGCGGTGGCGTCTCCGGAAGGTTTTCCGTATCGTGGCTCTCTGGCATCGGGGGTTTCGCGACGAAGACTATATGTAGGCGGAAGGGCAGCCTCGTAGGGGTCACGGGGGCCCACACAATAGGGCCGCGCGGCCCCCCCGGGCCGCGCCGCCCTAGTGTGGCGGCGCCCCCGTGGCCCCACTCCGTCTTCTCTTCGGTCTTCCGGGAAGCTTCGTGGGCAAAATAGGCCCCCGGGCGTTGATTTCGTCCAATTCCGAGAATATTTCCTTACTAGGATTTCTGAAACCAAAAACAGCGAGCAAAGAATCGGCTCTTCGGCATCTCGTTAATAGGTTAGTGCCGGAAAATGCATAAATATGACATAAAGTATGCATAAAACATGTAGATATCATCAATAATGTGGCATGGAACATAAGAAATTATCGATACGTCGGAGACGTATCAGCCACCTCTGTGCCGACCATGGTTTGGCCATCGGCCTCTTTGATTCGAAGAAATTTGGCAAATAATTCATCGGTTGCTACTCTTTCGTCGGGAGAGAGAATGTTCTTCCAGGAATTCTTAGGCTTGGCTTCAAGGACGTCGGTAAAGCAAGGAAGCTGGGATTCAGGTGACAAGGAATCCCTGACGTAAAACCATTTCAGTCTCCACCCTTGCACAGATTCTCTCATTGGGAAATTGAAGTAATTAACCTCCGAACGAGCTACAAACCGTACCCCTCGGGTGACAAAGGATCCATTACTACTGCTGTATCTCTTCACATAGAAGATCTTTTTCCACAGCCCAAAATGAGGTTTGATGCCCAGAAATGCCTCGCAAAGGGTGATGAACACAGCAACGTGGAGGATTGAGTTGGGAGTGAGTTGCCATAATTGGATCTCGTAAGTTCGCAAGAGATGGAGGAGGAATTCATGAGCGGGGAGCGAAAGGCCCCGATATAGGAACGACAAGAACATCACGGTAAAGCCAGCAGGGGGGTTAGGCCGAGAAATCGCACCTGGAAAGATCACATTCCCCTCGTCGGAGGAGATTAATCCCGGGCTTCGGGATCTTTTTTCGTCACGCTTGGTGACGGTTGACGCTATCCAATCTCCGGGCTTGGATACCGAACTCGGCGGCGCTGGCGGCGCCGGAGCCGGGGGAGGAGCGTTCGGGGCACTCCCTTCGGAAGATTCGAGGAAGATTTAGCGGCGGCGCTCCGCTAGTAGAACTGGCGGTGGCAGTAACGCCCTTCTTCTTCACCATTGCGAGATCTGGGGAAGATCGGAAAAGCAGTGGTGGCGGCGCAGCAGTAGCAAAGGGAGGAAGAAGGAGAAAAACGAGGAGATGCTACGGAAAATGTGGGAGAAGATTAGGGATTTTTCGCCCTTTGGAGATTTTAAGGAGAACTTGAGAGCTGTGTAGGCACGTGTCACCGGTTCATTCAGTGGATCTTTTCTATTAAAGATTGCAGAAATCGAGGAGACGCCTTGGTGACTGTGCGAAAAGGGCCAGACAAAGAAAGAATAGGCCCAGCAGGTTACGTTCTGTCAGTCAAAATCAAGATATTAGTAAAGCGTCATCAATGACGTCATGAGAAATGCTCAAAGCATTCGAAGGAATGAAAAGGTATCGGATGAGTCAACTTGAGTCTACGCACGGATTGCCGCATCCGCACCTAGACTCGGGGCTGCTCCCATCGGGAGCGCCGGACGCGCACCCGACAGAATGAAGATTCGAGGGAAAAAGGCCTTGAAGGAAGAGATAATTAGCTCGACTCGAGTCCGCACCCGGTTGCAAGCACCCGTGCCCGACATCGGGGCTACTCCCATCGGGAGCGCTGAGCGCGCACCCGATAGAACTTTTTCGCACTCCAGGATCATGCCCGGGGACTTGATTCTGTGTAGGGTAACGTTATTTTGCCATCGGCAGTTAACCAGCAAAAGTTGGGCACGTTACTCATTATCCCTTGCATGAGGAAAGTATATCGGATGACCCACGAAGACTCGCGGAAAAACTTCGCAGAGCAAAAATGTTCGAGTGGTACAACTTGAGTCTACGCACGGATTGCAAGCATTCGTACCTAGACTCGGGGCTACTCCCATCGGGAGCGCTGACGCGCACCCGACATAACAAGAACAATCAAGGAGAAGAACATTGGGTGGAGGCGTGCTTTAGTCTCTACCCGAACTACCTTCGGCTAGACACTCGGGGGGCTACTGACGTGGGCATTACCCTTCGGGTAACCAATGTTGCCCTATCCTGTATTCCCTAGTTGGAGGCCCATGAAGGCACTCAACGGCAAGATGGGCCACTAGGGCGGTGCAACGGAAGATTCCTTGAAGTACAAGACGCGGAAGGAGCCGAACAAGGAAAGTCTAGAGATAGATCTGCTGTAAACCTAGTCGTACTCGATTAGACCTCTTGAGACATGGCCTCCTATATAAAGGCCAGGAGAGGGGCGGTCGAGGGACACAATCAATCTTAGCGATCTTAGCCAACAGAAGCTTAAAGCTAGGTCACCTTAGCGCTTAGCCATCTCGACGAGATCTCAGTTGAACTATTCGGCACCCCATTGTAACCCATTATCATCATAATCAAGAACAGACAGGCAAGACGTAAGGGTTTTACCTCATCGAGGGCCCCGAACCTGGGTAAATCGCTCTCCCCGCTTGTCTGTGAACCGATGTCTCGTGTCAGCTTGCAGGATTCCATCAACCCTAAGCCCCTATCGGAGGGCATTGCCGAGGAGCACCCTCGACAAGGTTGTTCCGGTGATGAGGCCATGGCCTCTCGTTGAGTACCCTGGTTCACCCAACTGATAGGCGGTCCCAGCTCCATACGGAAAGTAGGAGCAAGCATCCACCAATACCGCCGCTCCCAGTCCTGCGACAAGCTTCGTCCAACTACGTACATAAGACATTTGGTTAGTACTTTGTCTAACACACTACTATAGAAGAATAGTACATAGAACAAATCATCACCTGCCGGTAGAGGTAGGCAAGTGCCGCTGTTCCCCAACTCCACCGGTGCTCCAACACCGTAAGCGCCTTGAGCCAACACCAATGGGCCAGCCTTCCCACCACTCGTCGGAAAGAGAGTCCTCGAAATCATGTACCATAAGTACACGCGGGTGTACGTCCTGATAGTGTCCATGTTGGCCCCTTGAGGGCATTGTCCAAAGTTAAGCCTAATCCAAGAGAAAGCTGCGCCGGCGGGAGCCCTAGCCTTTGGATCTGCTGGTGTCGGAGGAGCCATGCCAATAAGGTCCTCCATCTGTCGGCGCCACCCATCAGAAGTTGTGTTCATACACAGTGGCTCGCCCTGAATAGGAAGTCCAAGGATCATGGAAACATCCTGAAGAGTAGGGGTCATCTCGCCGGCCCTCAAGTGGAAGGTGTGCGTCTCCGGCCTCCACCGGTCGACAAGGGCGGTGAGTGCCGCGACGTTCATGTTCGGCCCCCACGGCTTACAAGCGATATGAACGGGAGAAGACCGGTAGGCTCGATGAACTCCGTGTACCTCTCGTCATACGCTATATCCACTGTGCCATGGTAACGAATCTTCAAAGGGTGAAGATCCGTTCTCTTCTCCGTCATATGAAATGCCCGGTGATCCCTGTCATACTCTTGATCTAGGAGCCACACCATCCTACATGTTTACACAAATACACCATATTATGAGCCATTCCTAACAAATATGAGCAACACATACATGAGAATATATCCAAATAAGCCACCACACATACATCACATACATACATATACATACATATCTAGGGATAAAAAACCATATTATGAGCCATTCCATCACAAATAATAGACATATGTAACACATTTGAATGCATTTGCATAAGAATATGGACACATACATATCTAGGGTTCCTACACATACACATTCATGAAATTTGATGTCTAGGGTTTCCACAAATCTATGGTTCAAACACATGCATACAATGAGGCTATCAATTTCAACACATACACATCAATATAGATTCAACAACCAACATTTCCAATCTAGGTTCCATGTCTAAATCGAATTAAATCGGAGCAAATCTTGGATGAATCGAAGGGCAACGAAGGGGAATACCTTGAGGATTGTATGGGGATGGATCTAGCCGGCCAGATCTGTCCAGTCCGTGGAGGATTTGGTGGGGGGCGGAGGAGAGGCGGCCTGCGGCGGCAGTTGGAGGAGAAGCAGAGACGAGAGAAAGAAAGAAGAAGGCTAGGTCGGGCTGGGGGCGGGCGCGGGCGCCACACTTAAGTGGATGTGTGGCGCCCGTGGCGTCGGCGCCACACATAGTGCCTCGCCAAAACGGCTAAATCCCAGACGATTTGTCTTACAGTATGTTTTGGGCAATTACAAGTGCATGTGTGGCGCCGATGGGAGCGGCGCCACACATCCTGCCACGTCGGATCGGCGCACCAGCTCAGCGTCAAGGGAGCCACGTCGGCTGGGAGAGTGGCGCCGAAGGCACGGGCGCCACTGGTGCATGTGTGGCGCCCATGAGAGGGGCGCCACACAAAAGGGTTAGATGGGTGAAATAGTTTGCCTGGAGGGTCAGTCTGTGCTATAGTTGCAACAAAGGGTTATTTCTGTGTAAATCGCCCACGCATAGCGCGCTAATAGCGATCTTAGCGTCGTAGCGAGCAAAATATGCATAGCGTAACGTTCACCCTCCAGATATGCTATAGCCTCGCTATAGCGCCGAAATAGTGCGCTATTTTTTTCGTTAAATCTTCATATAAACAAGCTAGTCGAAATTGGTGATGCACCGCCACCACAGGTGTAATAGCGGACCTCCTGGCCGCCGCGAGGCGGCGGCGACGGCGACGACGACGATGGCACCATTCCACCTTGAAGGACAATGACGGCTGAGGACAGCGCCGCGAGGGGCTTGCAGACAGTGGGAATGACGGTGCGTATAGAGCGTTCTCCATCTGTTGCTGACTCTCTGCCTGGCTGCCTCGCTAGTAAGTTGAACGCCAATGTATTAAGCGGTCCAATTAATGTCTCGCGGCCTAGGTCACGAGAAGGCGCGCATGTCGTTTTTCAGAGTAGCAGCCCAGTCATTTTGGTCCGAGCGTAACTTGTGCTTGAAACGGTGAAAAATTGCAATGTAGGAGCAGGAGCGCGACTGAGAGAATCTGGAGCATCCATTAGGACGATCGGACAGCTGACAATCCCAAAACTCTGAGAAAGGGCCTAGGTGGTTCCATTTTAGTGTTTACTCAATATATCATCAATATATCATGGATGAATTGTTATTGGCTACTACAACTTAAAGGAGAGAATGGTTAAGTGAACCCATGAATCCGGTCTTTAATCATAAGAAACACCTTTCATTGCATTTATCTTGCTTTCTATTTGCAATACTATTTTAATTTGAAAATACAAAAAATATTTAGTTATCATATTTGCACATAAAACCTCAAAACAAACAAATATTTACCCTTTTTTACTTAGTTCACTTTACTTGTTTAGTTTGCTTTATTTTAATTGCTACTTTATTTTACTTTTATTTACACAAAACCTTGTGCTTGACAACAATACTATGAAGTTGGGGACACAAGGCTCTAATTTATTCTGCAGGATTGCTCGAAGAAGAGAGGGAGAGATACCTCTTTACTCCATTCCCTGAGAGGATATAAACCCTCGCGTCACCCTCGTGGAAAAAAATACTCTGCTAGCACGAGTCCCAACGTCATCACCATCATATACCTAGAAAAGGAAGTCCTAGAGCACTAAGAGCTACGTAGTATATTTGCTTAGCAAAACATGCATCTGGTTATAATATTACCCAAGGAATGTTCATCACCACGAGAAATATGCATGGCCAAGAATGATTATTACCTCTCCGGCCTTGTTGCGGAAACGGTTTTGCTCTCTCGGGTCGCCCCTCCAGGCGACTGAGAGGGCGAAACCCTAGCCCGCCGCCGCCGCTGCCCTTCCCCCCTTCAGGCTCTCCTCGTCGCCCCCAAGGCGCCGCCGGGCTAAGCCCACGACGCCGGTGAAGGGGGCGGCGGGGATCTGGGCGCCCGCCTCCCCGCGCGTTCGCTAGCTGGAGGATCTCGCGCGGGGTCTGCTTCGATCGATGTCGCCGTTCCGGGGCGCCCTCTCGCTCCGTCGGCGGCGTCTCGGCCCGGCCGAAGGCTCGGGAGGCGCTCTACGGCGGTGGCCTCGGTGGGGCCCTGGGTTTCGAGGCGGCGGCTTCGTCGTGGGTGAGGGCGGCGTGGGCCTGCCGGCGGGCTCCGTCTGCTGATGCTGGTGGACGTGCTCCTTGGCTACGCGGGTGGCGAGGCGCCGGTGGAAGAGACGCGGTGGGGAGATCGCCCCGGTGGTTTCTCGCGCCGGATCTGGAGCTGTTGCCTTTCTGCGCGTCGAGCTCGACCCTGCCCAACCCTGGACTTGTTCTGGTGGGTTGCTGCAGTTGGAGGTGGAGCGCTGGACCGGGGGAAACTCTTGGCCAACGGGGCGGGCACGAAGTCGTCGACGCTGTTGGCGCCGATCTTCAAGGCGATTTCGAGGTACTCTGTCCCCTCCCTGTCTAGCCTATCTCGGGTGAAAACCCAAAAGCCTCGGCTTGGGCGGCGGCGGCGCTCCGGCGTCGTGCCCTTCCTGAAGGCGCCGCCTTGGGATGGCTAGGGCAGTGGTTGTGTTGTCGACGGTGGTTTGGCCGCTGGGAGCGGGCGTCTTCTGTGTTGCAGGGCTAGTGCTGGCGTGGCGTTCTGCTCTCCCCGGTGATCTCTGCCTGGGTGAGTGAGAGGGGAAGGGTCCCCTCTCCGGTAGCCGCAGTGCTCCGGTGGTCGAGCTGGGTACCAGCCATGGGCACTGGCACTTTCTTTTCCCGCAGCTTCGGTGCGTTCTTTTCTGGCAGTTTGGGTCGCGGCGTGGTGACGGGTGCTGTGGCGGCGGTCTCCGGCAATGTCGCGGTGCGGCGGGGTTCAGCGCCTTCCCAATCCCATATCTTTGTCCAGACGTGCTCAGGGTGAGCAGATCCCCCTCTTGACGGGTGCGGCGCCCCCGATCCGGGGCGAGAAAACAGGGTGTTTTCTTCGGAGGTGGAGCGTCTGGCATTGTGTTTCTTCTATGGTGTTCGACGCTGGTTCAAGTCCTCCGTGGTGTACTTCCAATACCTCGCTTCCTCTTCAGTTAGTTCACAGCGCGGGACAATGGCGTCGATGATCAAGCTTCGCTTCAATATTTTTTTTCTTTTTAGTGCTTGTTTTTCGTCGCCTGTAAGCTGTTTTTCAGCGTCTTGTAAACTCTGGCCGTTGTGGGCTTTATTAATTTAAAGTCGGGCTCGTGAAGCCTTCAATCTAAAAAAAAAAATATTACCTCTCCTTCGTACTGCTCTGGCTCCCTAGATCCACGATAGGCACGCTGCACGCAAACCGTCGTAAAAATAGAACAGGTCGTGCTCTATGAGCCGGAAATGTGCTCATCAGTGGCGGTGGAAGGTGCTTAATTTTCCGCCCCCATCTCTTCAAAGTCAGGCAGAGGAGGTAAACTCCTTCGTCAAGAGGGGGTATCAGCTTGGACAAGCGGTAGATGGCTTCAAAGGCCCTTTCTGTGTCTGGGGTGAGGGCGTCGTATGCAACGTCGTTCATGATTAACCCAAAATGAGGAAGATGAGAGAGGAAGAAAATAAGAAGTCGGATGCCTCGCCCACCACTCTTAGAAGGGGCGGATCGTGAGCGGCAAAAATTCATCCTTTGGTCTTAAGAGAAAGTCTTGGGGAGCGATCCTATTATTCCCCATCAATGGATGGCATGGGCATTATGACCTACAACTATGCCGCCAGTTCAGATTGACAGGCGTCTATAGCCTCCCGAGTCATGCGTCCGTTCACTTTAGAGCATGTACAGTAGTGATGTCTAAGAGACCCCTTAAAAGGGCTAACCCCGTATAATAACTACCGAAATATGGGGTTGGACTCTACCCGACCGTCTAGCAGGTCCCGTAAAAATGGCCCCGCGTCGATTTTTCCTAGTTTCGATTACGAGGCGGCTCTTTGCCCCCTACTTGTGCTGTGTGGGAGCGGGAATAGAGGGCCGGACCAGTATCCCATTTCAGCCAACACGCGCGGACATTTCAGTTTCCCCACCTGTTTTCCCCCGCGCCGCCGCCGGAAACCTTTAGATCCGGCCCCCTCCGCTGCCCGCCGAGCCGCGCCGCGCTCCGTCCACGCCCACCGCACCCCCGCTGAAGATCCGCGTCCGCCGCCCCCTCCCCCCGCCGCGGTCTTCTCCGCCGTTTTCGCCGGTGAGTATTCCGCCGCGTTCCTCTTCATTTTCGCCGATACAATGGACATATGCTTCACCGTGGTAGATAACTTCGGAGGATGTGCATATGGCGGATTTGGAGGATTCGTCGACCGATTGGTCCTCGTCGGATTCCGACGATTCGGACCTCGATGAGCTGCTGAACGACGACGACACGGAGATGATGCTGCTCCTGTTCGGCATGAAACACATGGAGGACCGCGCCAAGCTGCTGGATCAGAGGAAATGATCCACTATGGGGCGTATGTGCATTCCGCGGAACCGCGCACTCGGCCACGAACAGCTGTTGCATGGCCAATGAGTTTTTACATTCATTTCCTATTATTATATGTGTGAAACATTTATCTTGATTGTTTGATTGCGGGAACATTTATTATTTGTTTAACTCTTCCATCAGAACATTTGTTGGCAGTTCCAAAAAATATTATTGTAATAATTATGATGATTATTGTGTGGTTTAAAACTTTTATTCAATGTGAATGTTGTGTTAGTTCTAATATCTAATTTGTCAAAAACCCTATTTTGAGGGGTTGCAAACTCGTCCGAGCTAGCAAACCCCGTATCCCCACCCCGTAAACCAGAATATTCCGTTTTACGGGGTGGTGATACGGGGTCTGCTAGCTCGGACGAGTTTTCAACCGGTGAAAAGTGAATACATGACCCTTTACTCGCGTTTTAAGGGGCAGAAATATAAGGGGTATGTTAGACATGCTCTGAGCCACTTTTCCATATGTGGAGGAGGGAGATATGAAAAAGTAGGGAGAGTGGGCTCTTATGCAGGAGCTAGCTACAACACGTACTCGTAGGCACTTTGTGAGAGTGAGAGATGAGATATGTACCAATAAAGTACTACATTCTTATAGCTAACTATTGTACATATTGGTTATAAGCTAACTATAGATAACATGCCACTATCTTATAGCACCTTGCTCTACTATTAAACTTGCTCTTAGAAACATCATGGAAGCCTCCGGATGAGTCAGATTTAGGCGCGTCAATAACCATCTAGGTCATTTGCTCATCAAAGCAGGAACAATAGCAAGTCTTCATGCATCAATGGCCACCAAATCGCATCACTGCAAGCTAGAAAACGGTGCAAATTTAGGTCTCACGACATGTCAGCCATCAAGGGAAGGCCTCATCCCCATGCGACCTACTTACATCATAGAGGACCTAGCATCGACCTACTTACGTCACATTTTCATTAAGCAGGCAAGATCTTGTTCCCCATAGCCACCTCTTATGTTTCATGCGGCCTCGTATGGTTAGAACTAAATACAACAACCCTAAGATCGGATTCTCGTCACTAAGGAAATCGTCCTCCTTATAAATAGACTTATCAAAGCTAAATGGTACACCTTTCGGAAAGTGGAAGAAACGAGTGGGATGAGGGCGACGTCGCGGGGCTTTATGAAGTGCGACCGATGAAGCTGCATCATCCCAACGCTTACGTGGCACGTGGGAGGAAAGCTAAGAGGTACACACGTCAAAGGTAATACCAAGAGGCAACCTCGGAAACATTTTACCCCATTGCCATTTATTTATCACTGCTTGAGATGGGAGAAGCAAAAGAAATGGTAGAAGTACAAACTAAAACTAACGTGGTAAACAATTTGCATACAATTCCTGTCGAAAGAAATGTGTGGGATGACTGTCCACTACGCTAACAATTTGTCCCCTGCCAAGCGATGCGTTTTACCTTGCGATGTCCGCGCGAAGGAGCTTGTCTTGATCGGGGACACATCATCAAAATTTGTGGGCATCAGCGTACTTACCCACCATACATGCAAAGGGGATTTCATGTGCCATGGGACCTAAAAGGCCAGTTCTAATCTTCACATATGTGTATATCAAGCAAAAATGAATGGGTGTAAAAAAAATGTTGCTTTTGTGATTCAATGGAAACCGTAAAATATTTATTGCTCTCATGTCGTTTTGCACGGATTATTTGTCGAAGGCATGAGGCCGGATATTTATTAAGATAGAAAAGGAGATAGCACAAGGTCGTGGCATAACAACGGCTGAGGTAGCCGAAAAAAGTCGACTCCGCGAACAAGAAAAACCCGTGTGACTCGCCTCATACTCAAAACACAACTAAGAAAAGGAGACAATGCAGCCAGCGGCTCTCCGCCCAAAGTAGAATAAGCATTGTTGTTTTGGCTCTATGTTGGTTCATATAGACAAGCTGAAATGATATTGTTTTTTATAAACAAAAGGATACGGATTTTTTTGCAGGTTAATCGATGGACAATACTTCTTTTAGGGGATCAGTGAGAGCCTATGGCTACTGTCCACACTTGATTTCTACTTTTAGGCTTAGAATCAAATCGATAGTTTCTTATTGCCTTTTTTGTTGTTAGTTGATACATGCTTTGGCCTTAGCTGAATCGATTACAGTACTTTGGATAACCTGAACTATGCAATAAATAAAATGGTTTTATGCATCACTTGATGCACTTCTCGATTGTAATTACGGCCACGGAGGATCTCGCATCTTTGGCGGGTGGCTGCGCAAGAAGCTCTTTTCTTTGGACTTCTTTCCACCGATAAAAGTTCACCAAAACGAACACAAAAGCTTGATCCGTTTGTATGGCTGGCATATGCGGATTGTTTAGCTTTTCTACACGGGGAGGAGATATCGAATCTGGATTCGTCAGCAAGTGGAGAACGGGAGAAGAGACCACGCAGGAGTAAGAGCAATGTTGTAGTGCGGCTGATCGAATCAAAAGTCAAAGTAGTGGCTGTAGATTCATTCGAGTAGCTACTTGCTCTTTTTCCGAGGAACGTCGGAGAGTTCAGAACTT
>NC_061511.1:135859203-136082792 GCF_022539505.1 Lolium rigidum
GCTATGAGTCTTACCAACCGGTGGTAGTAGCCCGGCAGCTTGGTCTCGGGCAAGTGCCCCCACACTTCTTCCTCCACCACCCGACAGCCAGCGAGCTGAACCGCGCGACATCCTTACTCGGCCAAAGGTGCTATACCTTCTTTGACGCTCCGGCCATTCCAATTCCTCACAACCTCTGTTTCACCATCACTACCGATGATTTCGAGACTTGGTGGTCCATGTGGAAGACCCACGCCTTCGAAGAGCTCTAGGACCGTTCGCTGAAGCAACTTGATGCCGAATATGACGTTCCCGCACACCGGGTACCATTACATATAAATTTCTTGCAATGGTTCATGGTGATTGTCCGTAACCCGGCTCTATCTCTTGGCGAGCAACAAGATGGCCCGAGCCCACGCAAGCCGATGGCTCCCCCTTCAAATTCCTTCCACCAGCCCCGGTGGTTCTCTTCTGTCAGAGCTCGCCACCCCTGAAGAAGGTCATAATGCAGAGCCAGCCGATTTCACCGAAATCGGCTCCCAAGAGTAAAGCATCCTCGGGGCCAGTTGCCCCCCGAGCCTCAATCCAGACGAGGAAGGCAGTGAGGAAAGTACCTTCCAGAAAAACCCTGAAGCGCAAAGCTCCTGTCCAAGAAAGCTTGCATGTAAGCTGACTCGTGCCTTGACTAAATTTATCTGTCCTCCCGGTCTTTTGCAATATGCTTGCACTTCTTTTTACAGACTTCCACCGAAGAGAACTCGAGCGGGGAGGCACAGTCCAGCCAAAGGGACTCGAACCCGGGCAACTCCGGGAGATCCACCACACAGAGTCAGACGGACTCGCCAGCGTCGGCTTCTAGGAAAAGGTCAACTCCCGAGCCTGTTGCTCCTCAAGCTTCAATCAAAACAGGGTCACGTGTGAAGCGTCGATGCGTCAAAAGGGCTCGCAAAGACCCACGAGTTTCCTCGCCAAGCCAGGAAGTTTCAAATGTAATTGCTTCACCAGTTCATATTTCATGCCGTCCCATTGCTACTTGGATCGGCTCACCATTTCTTTTGCAGACTAATGAGACCTCTAGTGGGGACGTTGAAGAGGTAATGATGCCATCCGCCACGCTAGACCTAGCCAGCTCGACGAGCGTGGCTGACCAAGTGGCTAACCTAGCCAAGTCCACGGAAAAGCTGATCATAACAACATCGGCTGCTCCTCCTTCTTTGGGAGAGGTACGCTCCACTCCCTTGGCTCTACCCCCTTTTTTGTTGTATACTAATACCGCTCTTGTTCGTCTGTCAGGGTTGTGATCTTTCAAGCTTGCTGACGTTCGATCATGAATCCATCGAACCAGCTACTTCCAAGGCAGGTGAAGAACCAGGCCCTAGCACGGTCCATGGTCCACTCCAGCGTCTCAAGGCTTTGCTCTCCTCCTCAGTTGAGACCCTGGTTGAAAACCCCGAGGCAGTCAAGGGCATCCTCGAAGACATCCAGCCCCATCTCCCGGTGACACTGCAGGTGAAGCTTTGGCCAGCTGTGACTCTGTCGGTTTTCAGGTCAAGGGTGCAGTCGGCTCGTCAGAGAATTATTCTTCGCCGCGCCCAGCTTCCGTTGAGAGCCGATATTGCAGACAAGTGTCAACGTCTCAACGAGAAAAAGGCTGCTTTAGACGCCAAAACTGACACTTCTGCCAATAGTGCCGAACTCGAGACCCTGCGTAAGGAACTGGAGAACCTTGAAGAAAGGGTCAGGGTGACCAAGCAGCTTATCCAAGACAAGGAAACCCTCATTGCCCGCTCTCAAGAGGAAGTAAAAGGCCTCACAGCCGATCTGAAGACCGATCTGGCTGAAATTCGTGCCCTGAGCAGTCAGCTGGTGACGGGCAAAGACGAGGACGACGAGGCTGAGATCGCCGAGGTGGATCGTATTCGTGCTGACGCCCTTCACGCCCTCAACGCGTTCCTTCAGTAGAGCCTCTCTGTGTAAACTGATAAATGTCTTGTTGAACTTGTACCTCTAGAGTCGATGGCTGTGCATCGGCTTTTTTCATTCTGAAGTCGATGTCTTTGCATCGGCTGTACGGCTGTACTTGTATACTGTTGTCTTCGCATATCTTCTCAAGTCGATATCTGTGCATCGGCTGTGACTTGCATGTACATTTTTTTTTACTGGCCGATTTTCCTATCGGCCCCCAATATTTTCCTGCACATGTATCGCACATGTTCATCTGATTAGGTGCCCCCCGAGCCGAATCGTCGAGTAACTCGCAGATATCGGCTCGTAGTTAGCCAAGGCACTCGTACTTGAACGTCGGCTCCGTCGGGACCAATGTTGACTTCTTCCAACTCATCAGCCGACGTAAACCCGTTGCCCGTTAGATCGACGTTGAACACAGGCAGAACGTATGGTGAGGATAATTTTGGCCGATTGCTGGAATCGGCCTCCATGTTGATTGAATTGCTCAATGAAGGTTTACATCTTGGTCTTGCTTCACTATAACTACGTGACATGCTTGAGACAAGATTATCCCTCTTTTTTTTTGGGGGGGGGGGGGCGATCACAACGATCGGCCTTGCCACGTACGTCCATAGATTTTGCTCTTGTTACACGGACAGGCCGGTGGATAAGACCAACCTCACCCCGTCCTTTGTCACGTCGATGCGCTCGCAGTCGTCCAAAGTGATGCCTGAGAGTGGCTCTTGGCCTGTCGTCTCCCAAACGTTCATGCCAGCCGTTGAAATTTCGGCTGAGTCATCTACGTGGACGACCTCTACTTCATCTCCATCCCACTGTATTAAACATTGGTGCATCGTGGATGGAATGCAACAGTTGGCGTGGATCCAATCTCTCCCTAGCAGGACAGCATAGGTGCTCTTGCTATCGACAATAAAGAAAGTCGTAGGGATGGTTTTCCTTCCTACGGTCAGATCCACGTTCAGAACACCTTGTGCTTCAGATGCTTGGCCGTTGAAATCGCTCAGTGTAACGTTGGTCTTGATCGGATCCGAGCTAGAGCGTCCCAACCGACGTAGCATGGAGTATGGCATAATGTTGATTGCCGCTCCGGTGTCCACCAAGCATCTTGTTGACGAGGCTGCCCATTGATATAACCTCGTAAGTACGGGGCCTTCAGGTGTCCGTAGATCCTTTCTCGTGGCTTCTCGAAGATAATCGGCCGTGGGCCGCAGTCCAAGTTGTGCCACGGGTGCTTCGTCTAATCTCGGAGCACAAAACTCCGCCTGGAAGGACGAACACCATGTTTGTGCCAGCCGATGTCTCATCATCGGCTTTCCTTTGTTTGGGGCGCCACTCTTTCTTTTGTGGTCGACCTTCTTCGTCCGGAGTTCGCTGAATTTTCGCGGCCGGATCAGGCCGCGCCTTCCTTAACGTGTGTAGGTATAACCTTTCGGCTTCCTCCAAACCACGTAGTCGCCGAACCCTACGCTTTTGGGAACGGCCGAGTCCATCGGGGCACCACCTTGGCCGGTGGTACTTATCTTCTTCTTCTTCATCGTCGTCATCTAACTCCTCGAGATCTTCCGCCCGAGAGGACTCAGCGTGCTTGTTCCGAGATGGGAGAGGCCCTAGACGTTTGAACACTGACACGTCTCCTGCACCCTTTTTCTTCTGTCTACATTCTGGGCAGTTGCCGATTGTAGGCAATCGGCTCATTCCTGAATCCCAGCAGTGTCTGAAGAAGGGACAATCCCAGTGCCTATCCACGTCGTCTTGCTCTCTTGACTTTTCCTTGGCATGGCGCTCATATCGCTCCTCGTCGCGATCATGCCGACGATGTCTCCTGGCGTCCCTGCTAGCCAGACGATCTCTTTCGTCATCGTCGTCATATCGCCGGCGTTGGTCGTATTGACTCACGTATTTGTTGAGGAGGTGATCGAGAGAGAGGTCGCCGATATCGTACATTCTTCACTTCTCCCTCTCGTGATGTAGCGCTTGCCATCGTGCCGGAGCCGATCGCGTGGAACGGCTTCCTCTTTGTCCTTGTTATGAGAGCAGCTGCCCTCGTCTCTCGTCCTTACCGAGTGGTGTCCAGGTCCTACCATGTTGATGCTGAACGAGAAACCTGGCCGGCACCTCCCGGGGTAAGTGCACTCCACCATGTTAACGGCGGGGAAAGGGTGTGTGTCGACTTTCATGGCGTACTCGGCTGAAAATTAGACGCCCTTGTTCTATCGCCATTTGGATCCGCCGACGCCACACCCTGCAGTCGTTGGTGGTATGGGTGAACGTGTTATGCCACTTGCGGTATGGCTTTCCGTTCAGCTCTCGCGCCGTGGGGATTTTGTGGCCTTCGGGTACCTTTAGTCGCTTCTCCTTAAGTAAGAGGTCGAAAATTTGCTCGGCTTTGGTCCCGTCGAAGTCAAACCCTCTTGGAGGACCTTGCGGCTTAACCCATTTGCGGGACACGGGGCTTGCCCCCGAGTCCATTCAGCCACCGCTACCTCTTGATCTCCCGCGAGCCTTCATCTTCATCCGCCTCAACCAGGACTACCGCACGCTTGAATTTATCCTGGTACAACTCCGGGTGGCACTCGTTCATATAACGACGGCTTCCGAACCATATGTGCCGGTGAAGGGTTGTCTCGCTTGGGAAGCCATATCCTTGATTGGTGACGCGAGACCCACCACCGCCAACTTGATCGCTTCTTTTCGGACAAACGAGCCGAATAGCATCGGTTCCTAACGGTCCTGAAGCGCTGGATGTATTCCGACACTCGTTTCTCCGCGCTTCGTCGTACTTGTGCTAGATCGGCAATGCCGGCCTCGGAAGCCTCTGAGTGATACTGCAAGTGGAACTGTTCTTCCAACTGCTTCCAAGTCCGGATGGAGTCTGGTGGCAGCGATGTGTACCATCCGAAAGCCGATCCTGTGAGGGACTGAGCGAAGAACCTCACACGTAGTTCATCTGATGCTGAGATCGTGCCAAGCTGTGCCAAATATCGGCTCACATGCTCGATTGAGCTGGAGCCATCTGACCCACATATTTGGAAAATTCAGGGAGCCGATATTTGGGTGGTAGTGGGATCAAATCGTACTCGTTGGGGTACGGCTTGGAATAGTCGATTGCCCTCCTTTTCGGCACCATGCCGAACTGGTCTCTCAAGATTGTACTGATCTGATCCGCGGTGCTTGGCTGCAGGAGTCGAACTCCGAAGATTCGGCTGGAGTGGCATACTTAGCCAGCCACGCTTGCTTCTCAAGCTCCGAGCCAACTGCAGGAGTTGATCTCCGGAGGTTCGTCGGAGTGGCATACTTATCTAGCCACGTCACGCTTCTCAAGATCCGTTCCGAAGTTCCTCCCGCTGTTCCGGAAGTCCCTCGCTGTTGCGGTCCGGTTCGTGAGTGCCCGACTATCTGCAGCTCGGCACGTATGTGCACGTGTACCCGTGAGGGATCTCCTTAGGCGCCTCATACAAGAACCGGTAATCACTAGGGTCACCACCGATCTTGTAGACGACGAATGCCGGTGAACTCGGCACTTCGGTGCTGCCAACGCGAACGGCAGCGGTGGTCGGGACTCGGAGTGGTATCTCACCTTGGTGAGTCCCTAGAGCGGGTCCCGACGGAGAGTGCTGATGCCTCATGATTTCCTGGATCACCCGAAGGGCGACACGCTCCAAAGTGTTCACCGGGCTCTCGGAATGGCGGTGCAGCGAATGAGCCACCATGAAATTAATCTCCCGACGCAGAGACCCGGTGCGTTCTTCGAAGGGGCGGACAGGTCCACTCCATCGAGCGCGCCTTCAGGTGAGAACCCTTTCCACCTAATGCCGTGTGAGCGGGTTCTCTGGAAAGAGCCGATGAGGTCGGCTTCGAGGATAGCTTTGACCTCGTCATACTTCTTCTTGAGCTCCTCAGTCAGATCTTCGTACGTGACTGGAGTACCTTCCGCCATCTCAGATGTAGATGGCGATGCAGTTGATGTCGAAGAATGTCCCACCGGGCGTGCCAGAATGTGTTGCGGTCAGAAACCCACCGGCGAGCAGCGACGGGCAACACAGTAGAGCCGGGAGGCTCCCGGGACTCGCGGGCTGGCCCCGGTCCCTCGAGCGACGGCCCGCAAAGCCTCGGCACGCACGTCCGATGCTGGTGCAGGGGCGTGCCACCTGACCTATACCTGGTCAGGAAGGTGATGGATTTGCTTCGCTTAGTTTCCTGCATGGCATACACGTAAACATTAAATACGGGCCTCGATCGGCTCTCAGGTGGTCCTGTGAATCGGCTCAAGGAGCCGATCCACCCATGATTCGTATGAGGTATACGATCACATGGTGGTCCTGCTTGATCAATATAAAGCTAAAACGACCTACGACGATTTAGGGTTTTCACCACATAATCGGAACATCCTACGCGTGATTGAGCCCGGCAGCCACGCACGGTGATAATAAACCGACCCTAGACAAGGCCTAAAAACCAACATGAAGTTGATCCCCGGAACATCTTATCTAGGGCTAGCAAACTACACCCTACGTGCTACTTGGATCCTTCAACCCGTTTGCAAGGCCTAACTATGCAGATATTAAACTAATCCTTGAAGAACAAGGAGCAATCATAACAGATCGGATCTACTAAACAATGATCAGGCGAGGTGCCGCCCTTACACCTAAGATAGGTGTAAGGGCGGCTAGATGTCTAAGGGTTGCATGGACGAAAGCATGTGACACGATGAAACAATGCTAACCCTAACACGTCTACGATAACAACGTTGCTCGCCATCAACAAGGCTTCAGCACGAGCAACACATGAACAACGAATAAACGTGTACTGCCTAGATCGCAAGATGCGATCTAGGCAGCATGATGCTTACCCGGAAGAAACCCTCGAAACAAGGGGTTGGCGATGCGCCTAGATTGGTTTGTGATGAACGTGATTGTTGTTTTTCTCAATAACCCTAGATACATATTTATAGTCCGTAGACTTTCTAACGTGGGAATAATCCCAACCGTGCACGAGCCAAAATCTATCTAACCGACACGTATCCTACTATATTTACAGATACAAGGGCAAACTAGCCCAAACTTTGTATACAAGGCCGATTCATGTATTTCTTCCGTGTATATTCTTCAAGCTCATCTTAATCGCGGCCCACCTCTGATCCGGTCAAATTCTGGTGATAACACAGACTTACCCTGCTATTGGTTCTACTTTTAGAGTTCTAAACTCAGCTATAAATTCATGAAAGATGAACGATTTCTCTTTCATGACATATTCCGAGACATGATCTTTCTAGTGGGGAAAGTGAACACAACACGCCATCTATCACGAATTGGTCTTTCATCCAGTAGTCCAAAACATGCACTAGGCGTCCATGAAATCCATTTGTGTTTGCCAAGTGACTCTCCATGTAGGTGTTCTCTTCCAACTTATTTGAAAGAAACCCCGTCCAACCACTTATGCTTCATTCTTCTGACTCACGATATAGATAGTGCCATAAGTTCACCAACATATCAAATGTGTTGGTGTTCTAAAAGCACACTCGCAGATCAGAATCTATGGAGTAAAGCATAGCGTATGGGAAAGTCACGACGAGTACGAAAATCATCATAACCATCCTCACTCGCGGAGTTATTAAGTTTATCTCATAGCGTTCTCTTATTTTATAGAGCATGTCATTACTAGTGAGGATTTTCCTCCACGTTGGTACTAATTCATGAAGTTAGACCCATCAATTTGAAGTTTTCTTATCACGCACAGAAAACATAATTGAAATAGACATTTGGGGTATGACATGATCTACAAGGATATTTGCAAAGACATTTAAGACTAAGTTCATAATATATTGTGAGTTAAAGTTTCAATCAAATTACTATTAATGAGCTCGCACTAGAAAACAGTATCCCTAATAATGTTTCAAGTGATTACATGAGCCTAATTCAGTACGTACATCCTGATCATCACAACTAGCGGCATAGCTTCAAAGGTGGACACTATGTGTTGATCACATCATTCATGTGGCTCGTGATCAATCTTTCGATCTTCTCGTGCTCTCGAGGTCATGTTTGTACATGCTAGGCTCATCAAAATCACCTTAGTGCTAGTGTAGTGCAACATGGTTTACAACCATGGTACATGAGCGTTAGTGTGTAGCACCTGATCATCACGGCCTACTTCATAATGACACGTAATCTATGGTTTTGCACGCTAAGGGTCAACATTAAATTGATGTTTGATTCCGGGATCATCTTATTTAAAGCTATCATTGAGGAAACATAACACTAGCAAACTAAACAAGATGTTATGGTTGTATCTAATCAAATATATTAAGTAGCATGTTATGGCTGAATCATCTACGGAAATAGATCTACATCATGTGCTCTAGCATGGCACTCACTTTGTGACACATCCAGTTGATTGACCATCATGGTGATGGGCTATCACTATAACTTTAGCAACAAATAGTAGAAAACTACTTTACGCCATGACCATAACATGTTACAAGTCCCCTTGCAACACAAAGATAGACGCCTCTAATTTAGTACTTGAAAATTTTATGTGTCTTTTAGGGATTTCGCAAAAGAACCGTTCTTACCTATGACATGCAACCACAACACCAATTAGACAATTGTCTTTATTACACCCCTTTCAGGACCCTCCGTTGCAAATTTCAAACTGTTAAAGTAAGAGAGACAAACACCTCCTAGCCGCGTATATTGTACAAGCCATATGTCAAGTGCGGAACCCGTCTCATGTAAGTGTATGCGTGAGGTCATCCGAGGCCGCTTCATCAAACAATGCCGTAGTAATGAACAACTACACGTGAGAGGTTAACAATTATAGAATTGATGCCCGCATGCAACACATGCGTTGTAACAGTACATGCACACTATGCATAGATTGGCTCTGATACTACTGTTGGGAGTTCGTAGTAGAAAATAAAAATAATTAAGTAACGCAACCCGATCACTACTAGGAAAACCCTCATCTGTGGCGCACATTTTTTTACCTTCTGTGGCGCATAGTCCGTGCGCCACAGAAGACACGCGGCATATATTTATTTATATGGCACATATCTACATGGGCCACCGAATTTTAAAACTTCTGTGACGCACCCAGCGGTGGTGCGCCACTGATTTTTTTTAAAATTAAAAAAATGGTGGCCAGATGTAGATCTAGGGCCACCGTAATTTCCCTGGATTTTTTTAAAAAAATTCGGAGGTCGCCGGAGGTGGGTGGGTGGGCGCGTGGAGGAGGAGGAGGCCAAGGAGGCCGACCGTAGGTTGTTGGTGGGTGAGTGGAGGAGGAGGCCGACCGGAAGGGGTCACCGGAGGTGGGGGAGGAGGGGGTCGCCGGAGGAGGAGGAGGTGGTGGTGGTGGTGGTCGCAGGTGGAGGAGGGTGGTGGTGGTCGTCGTCGTCGTCGGAGGTGGCAGTGGTGGTGGTGGTGATGGTCGCAGGAGGAGGAGGAGGTCGCCGCATGAGGAGGAGGAGATTCTCGCCTGGGGTGGAGGAGGTCATCGGGTGTGGAGGAGGAGGAGGTCGACGGGTGGTGGAGGAGGCCGGGTGTGGAGGAGGGAGGAGAAGGAGGAGAAGGGAGAAGAATGGAGGAGGATAAGTGGAGGAGAGGAGGAGGAGGAGAAAAGAGAGAGGGACAAAAGCACCGTAGAAATTCAAATTTCAGCCTAAGAATTCTGTGGCGCATGTGCATTTGGTGCGCCACCGAATTTTTTTTCGAATTTTATTTTTGTTGGAAAAATCTTGACTTTTCTGTAACATTTTACTCTTTTCGAATTTGTCGATTATGTAAACTTTAGAACGGACTACGTCGGTTGAATTTGGATGTAGAATTTTCTTCCGGTCATTTTGATATATTGTGATTTTTTCGAGTTCGTATGAAAAAAGAAATCTAGCTTGAAGATTTCATGACGCAATTTTGCAAAATATTCGAAATTCATGTTTGTTAATTTTCATTAAAACTAGATGACATAATACATGGGCACCTCGAAGGATACTATTTTTTGAAATTTCTATCTATTTCTTTTGTATTTTACAAAGCTAAAAAAGCGATCCAAGGGGGGTGTGTGGAGAGCAAAAAAACCCTAGATCTAATTCGCACATTATGTTGCGCATATGCCTACATGCGCCACAAAAAGATGAACTTCTCTGCGCATATGCCTACATGCGCCATAGAAGTTTTGTAACATATGCGCCATAGAAAATGTGGCATGCTAATGACAGGTGTGGGCCCCTAGACAGAAGTCCATCTTTCGTTGGCGCATGTTGGCACATGCGCCACAAAATTGCCTTCACCCATGTGCAGTATCGGATCCCACGTGGGCTCCACAAAGTTTCTGATGGGTTCGTTGCATGGAAAACAAAAAATTTCTACCGTGAACATGAACAAAAACCAAGATCCAATCTAGGAAGAAGCAAGATCTAATCTACCAAGATCGAAGCAACGAGAAGATCCTGAGACTAACCCTCGAAGATTCCAAAGCCTACGAGATTAGATCTCGTTGTTGATGTAGTCGATCGTCCGTGCTGCAATCCGGCAACACTTTCGTACTCGGTCGTGTGTACGGTGTCAATGAAGCCCATCCTCTCCCCGTTCACGCGGGCAGCAGAGGTGTGGTAGATCTCAACTGAATCCCAGCAGCACGACGGCGTGGTGGTGGTGGTGGAGGAGAAGAACTGCAGGGCTTCACCTAAGCCGGAGCAGTTGTATGGAGGAGAGAGGGGGCGGCCAGGGTTTGGTGTGTGGGGTGGTGTGGCCGGCCACCCCCTCCCCTCTTTATATAGGGCGAGGGGTTGGCCTAGGGTTCCCCCCTTGGCCCCACCTCTCCCTTGGCCGGCGCATGGGGGGAGGATAACTCCCCCCAAGCCTATCCCCTTATCTCTTCATTTAAACCCTTTAAATTAGGAGATAGATCTTATCTCTAGATTTAAACCATTTAAATTAGAGATAGATCTTATCTCTAGGGGTGGGACGGCCTGGGCCTACATGTCATAGTGGATAGGACCCATCATGCCATGTGGCGCCAATGTGGCCCCTCCCGGGGTGGTGGGCCCACTGGTGACCCTCTAGAACCTTCTAGAAGCTCCAGTCAAAACACCGGAACTTTCCTGAACCCCGGAAAGTGACTTCCCATATATGAATCTTATTCTCCGGACCATTCCAGACCTCCTCGTGATGTCCTGGATCCCATCCGAGACTTCGAACAAACTTCGTCTCCATCTCATATTCTGAATCTACTTATGCGACATCAAACCTTAAGCACGTCACCCTACGGTTCGTGAACTATGCAGGCATGGTCGAGACTCCTCTCCGCCCAATAACCAATAGCGGGATCTGGAGATCCATAATGGCTCCCACACATTCAGCGATAACTCAGTGATCGATTGAAACATTTACATACGATACCGATTCCCTTTGTCACGCGATACTTTACTTGTCCGAGGTTCGATCATCGGTATCTCCATACCTAGTTCAACCTCGTTTCCGACAAGTACTCTTTACTCGTACCGTGGTATGTCATCTCTTGTGACCCAGTCACATGCTTGCAAGCTATTTAGACGACATTCCACCGAGAGGGCCCAGAGTATATATATCCGTCATCAGGATGGACAAATCCCACTATTGATCCATATGCCTCAACTCACACTTTCCAAATACTTAATCCCATCTTTATAACCACCCATTTACGCAATGGCGTTTGATGTAATGAAAGCATCCTTCCGGTGTAAGTGATTTACATGATCTCATGGTCGAAGGACTAGGTAACTATGTATCGAAAGCTTATAGCAAGTTGAACGTAATGACTTGATCTCATGCTACGCTTATTTGGGTGTGTGTCCATTATATCATTCATCCAATGACATAACCTTGTTATTAATAACATCCAATGTTCATGATCACGAAACCATGATCATCTATTAATCAACAAGCTAGTTATACAAGAGGCTTACTAGGGACTTCTTGTTGTTTACATAACACACATGTATCAATGTTTCGGTTAATACAATTATAGCATGGTATGCAAACATTTATCATAAACACAAAGATATATTATAATAACCAGTTTATTATTGCCGCTTGGGCATATCTCCAACGGTCTCCCACTTGCACTAGAGTCAATAATCTAGATTACATTGTAAGGTACCTAACACCCATGGCATTCTGGTGTTGATCGTGCTTTGCCCCAGGGAGAGCTTTAGTCAACGGATCTGCCACATTCAGATCTGTGTGTACTTTGCAAATCTTTACTTCACCATCTTCGATGTACTCGCGAATCGAATGAAAACGCAGCTTCATATGCTTTAGCTTCTTGTGTGACCTTAGTTCTTGTGCATTGGCGATAGCACCCATGTTGTCACAATAGATGACTAATGGGTCCAATGCACTAGGAACCACACCAAGCTCATCAATGAACCTCTTCATCCATACCGCTTCCGATGAAGCCTCCGAAGCCGCTATGTATTCATATTCAGTTGAAGACTTGGCCACCGTGCACTGCTTGGAACTCATCCGACTTCATCGCAGCACCATTCAATATAAACACGTACCCGGACCGAGACTTAGATTCATCAGGATCGGTGTTCCAACTTGCATCGGTGTAACTGGTTACAACGAGCTCTTGGTCACCGCCATAACAAAGAAACATATCCTTAGTCCTTTTCAAGTACTTCAGGATATTCTTGACCGTTGTCCAGTGTTCCATTCCTGGATCACTCTGATATCTGCTGGTCAAACTAACAACATGTGCCATATCCGGTCTAGTACACAGCATGGCATACATGATAGAGCCTACTGCCGAGGCATAGGGGATCTTGTTCATCCTCTCTCTTTCTTCTGTCGTAGCCGGACCTTGAGTTTTACTCAAGACCTTACCTGGCAACATAGGCAAGAACCCTTTCTTGCTTTCATCAATTCTAAACTTCTTTAGAATCTTGTCCGGATATGTACTACTGTGAAAGCCCTATTAGGCATCTTGATCTATCTCTATAAATCTTGATGCCTAAAATGTACTGCTACTTCACCAAGGTCTTTCATTGAAAAACACTTATTCAAATAACCTTTAATATCGCTTAATAGTTCTATATCATTCCCAATCAATAATATGTCATCTACATATAATATCGGGAATGCTACGAGCTCCCACTCACTTTCTTGTAAATACAGGCCTCACCATGAGTCTGTATAAACCCGAAGTCTTTGATCACCTTATCAAAGCGTTGGTTCCAACTCCGGGATGCTTGCTTCAGTCCATAAATGGAGCGCTGAAGTTTGCATACCTTGTCAGCATTTTTAGGATCAACAAAACCTTTGGGTTGTACCATATACAACTCTTTATCAATGTCACCATTAAGGAACGCCGTTTTGACATCCATCTGCCAAATCTCATAATCGAAAAATGCAGCTATTGCTAACAAAATCCTCACAGACTTTAGCTTCACTACATGTGAGAAAGTCTCATCGTAGTCAACTCCTTTAATTTGTCGGAAACCCTTTGCGACAAGTCGAGCTTTATAGACAGTAATATTACCATCGGCATCTGTTTTTCGTTTGAAGATCCATTTATTCTCGACAGCCTTGCGGCTATCAGGTAAATCTACCAAAGTCCATACTTGGTTATCATACATGGATCCCATTTCAGATTTCATGGCTTCTTGCCATTTGTTGGAATCTGGGCTCATCATTGCTTCTTCATACGTCGCAGGGTCTTCATCATTGTTGTCCACAATCATGACATTTAGACAGGGATCATACCAATCAGGAGTGGTACGTTCCCTCGTCGATCTACGAGGTTCAGTAGCTTCCTCGTTCGAAGTTTCATGATCATCATCATTTGATTCCTCTCCTATCGGTGCAGGCTGCACAGGAACATCTTCCGGCACTGCGCTACTCTGATCTACGAGAGAAGGTTCATTAACCTCGTCGAGTTCTACTTTCCTTCCAGTCACTTCTTTAGTGAGAAACTCCTTCTCAAGAAAGGATCTGTTCTTGGCAACAAAGATTTTGCCTTCGGATCTGTGATAGAAAGTGTACCCAATTGTTTCTTTAGGGTATCCTATGAAGACGCATTTCTCCGCTTTGGGTTCTAGCTTGTCAGGTTGTAACTTCTTTACATAAGCTTCGCAACCCCAAACTTTAAGGAACGACAACTTAGGTTTCTTTCCAAACCATAATTCATACGGTGTCGTTTCAACGGATTTAGATGGTGCCCTATTTAAAGTGAATGTGGTTGTCTCTAATGCATAACCCCAAAACGATAACGGCAAATCGGTAAGAGACATCATAGATCGAACCACATCCAAGAGAGTTCGATTACGACGTTCGGACACACCATTGCGCTGTGGTGTTCCTGGCGGTGTCAACTGTGAAAGTATTCCGCATTTCTTTAAATGCATGCCAAACTCATAACTCAGATATTCGCCTCCGCTATCAGAACACAGAAACTTAATATTCTTGTTACGTTGATTTTCTACTTCACTTTGGAATTCCTTAAACTTCTCAAAAGTTTCGGACTTATGTTTCATAAAGTAAATATATCCATATCTACTCAGATCATCCGTGAAGGTTAGAACATAACGATAACCACCGCGCGATGCTACACTCATTGGTCCGCACACATCGGTATGTATGATTTCCAACAAGTCTGTAGCTCGCTCCATTGTACCAGAAAATGGAGTCTTAGTCATTTTTCCCATTAGAAATGCTTCGCATCTATCAAGTGACTAAAGAAGTCCATCGGAATGGAGTTTCTTCATGCGTTTCACTCCAATATGACCAAGACGACAGTGCCACATATAAGTAGAATTATCATTCAATTTAATTCGCTTAGCATCAATGTTATGAACATGTGTATCACTACTATCGAGATTTAACAAGAATAAACCATTCATCTCAGGCGCATGACCATAAAAGATATTATTCATATAAATAGAACAACCATTATTCTCTGATTTAAACGAATAACCGTCTTGCATTAAACAAGATCCAGATATAATGTTCATGCTCAACACAGGCACCAAATAACAATTATTGAGGTTTAAAACTAATCCCGAAAGTAGATGTAGAGGGAGCGTGCCGACGGCGATCACATCGACCTTGGATCCATTTCCAACGCGCATCGTCACCTCGTCCCTCGCCAGGCTTCGTTTATTCCGCAGTTCCTGTTTCGAGTTACAAATATGAGCAACCGAACCAGTATCAAATACCCAGGCACTACTATGAGAACCAGTAAGATAGACATCAATAACATGTATATCAAATATACCTTTCTTCTTGATGAGGCCGCTCTTCAGATCAGCCAAGTATTTGGGGCAATTACGCTTCCAGTGCCCCTTCTCCTTGCAGTAATAGCACACAGTATCAGGCTTAGGGCCAGCCTTAGGCTTCTTCGGAGGCGCATCAGCTTTCTTGCTGCCCTTCCTGAAGTTGCCCTTGTTGTTAGGCTTGCCCTGCTTCTTGAAACTAGTGGTCTTGTTGACCATCAACACTTGGTGCTCTTTTCGTATCTCGAGCATGGAGAAGAGTTCAGGTAACTCCTTGTTCATGTTCTGCATGTTGTAGTTCATCACGAAGTTCTTGTAACTAGGTGTCAGTGATTGGAGGACATGATGAATACCCACCTGGTTAGGAATCACTATCCCCAAGTCACTGAGCTTCTTCGCATGCCCGGACATAGCGAGCACGTGCTAACTAACGGAGCTACCCTCTTCCATCATACAGCCAAAGAAGTGTTTCGAGGCCTCATAGCTTTCCACGACCGCATGAGTTTCAAAGATAGTTTTTAGCTCATTGACCAGCTCATAAGGGTCGTGGTGCTCAAAACGCTTTTGGAGCTCCGCCTCTAGGCTGCACAGGATGGCACACTGAACTTGGGAGTACCGAATTACCCGAGTCTCGTAAACATTCTTTACATCCTCAGATACTGCAGGTGCAGGTGGGGGACCTAGCGGTGCATCGTGCACATATTGCAGGCTTCCACCATTGAGGAAAATCCTCACATGACGGAACCAGTCAGTGAAGTTGCTACCATTGCTTTTAAGCTTTTCTTTCTCTAGGAACTGGTTAAAACTGATGGAGGGGGCCGCCATGATCTACAACATATTTGCAAAGAGTTTAGATTAAATTTATGATAAATTGAGTTCAATTTTAATTCTTAAATTAACTAGGTGAACTCCCACTCAAAACAACATCCCTCGCATTGTCTTAGTGATCACACGAACCAAATCCACTACACCAAGTCCGATCTTCATGAGAAAAGATGTAGCTTCAAAGGCGAACACTCAAAGTGTTCATCATATCATTCATATGACTCATGCTCTACCTTTTGGTATCCCGTGTTCCGAGACCATGTCTGTACATGCTAGGCTCGTCAAGGCAACCTTAGTATCCGCGTGTGCAAATCTGGCTTGCACCCGTTGTATGCACATGTAGAATCTATCACACCCGATCATCACGTGATGCTTCGAAATGACAAGTCTTAGAAACGGTGCATACTAAGGATGAACACTTTATTATCTTGATATTTAGTGAGAGGGATCATCTTATAATGCTACCGTCGCGATCTAAGCAAAATAAGATGCATAAAGGATTAACATCACATGCAATTCATAATGTGTGATATGATATGGCCTTTCTTCTTGTGCTTTTGATCTCCATCTTCCAAAGCACGGACATGATCTCCATCATCACCAGCATGGCGTCAAGGTCAGTGGCGTCGCTTCATGGTTGTCCATCACTTATAGCTACTATAACAACTACTTGAAATAAAGCTATTACATGATGAATAGACACACATGTCTTTAACAAAAAATAAAGACAACCATTAGGCTCCTGCCGGTTGCCATAATACAATAATGAACATCTCATACATCAAATATAATCATCATCACATGGCCATATCACATCACCAAACCCTGCAAAAACAAGTTAGACGCCTCTAATTTGGTTTGCATATTTTACGTTGTTTAGGGTTTTCGAGTGAGATCCAATCTACCTACGAACATGAACCACAACGGTGATACTAGTGTTGTCAATAGAAAGAGTAGATTGAATCTTCACTATGGTGGGAGAGACAGACACCCGCAAAGCCACTTATGCAATACAAGTTGCATGTCAAGCGTGGAGCAAGTCTCATGAGACGCGGTCATGTAAAGTTAGCCCGGGCCGCTTCATCCCACCATCCCGCAAGATGCAAAGTACACTAACTAAAAACAACAAAAGCATCAACGCCCACAAAAACCATTGTGTTCTACCCGTGCAACAGATATATGCATGGACACGGCTCTAATACCACTGATGGGTTCGTTGCATGGAAAACAAAAAAATTCTACCGTGAACATGAACAAAAACCAAGATCCAATCTAGGAAGAAGCAAGATCTAATCTACCAAGATCGAAGTAACGAGAAGATCATGAGACTAACCCTTAAAGATTCCAAAGCCTACGAGATTAGATTTCGTTGTTGATGTAGTCGATCGTTCGTGCTGCAATCCGGCAGCACTTCCGTACTCGGTCGTGCGTACGGTGTCGATGAAGACCGTCCTCTCCCCGTTCCAGCGGGCAGTGGAGGTGTGGTAGATCTCCACGGAATCCCAGCAGCACGACGGCGTGGTGGTGGTGGTGGTGGAGGAGAAGAACTGCAGGGCTTTGCCTAAGGC
The DNA here is from genome assembly GCF_022539505.1 of Lolium rigidum. Taxonomy (NCBI): domain Eukaryota; kingdom Viridiplantae; phylum Streptophyta; class Magnoliopsida; order Poales; family Poaceae; genus Lolium; species Lolium rigidum. The sequence continues at coordinate 135,876,796 of NC_061511.1, forward strand.
GGAGCAGTTGTATGGAAGAGAGAGGGGGGCGGCCAGGGTTTGGTGTGTGGGGTGGTGTGGCCGGCCACCCCCTCCCCTCTTTATATAGGAGGAGGGGTTGGCCTAGGGTTCCCCCCTTGGCCCCACCTCTCCCTTGGCCGGCGCATGGGGGGAGGATAACTCCCCACAAGCCTATCCTCTTATCTCTTCATTTAAACCCTTTAAATTAGGAGATAGATCTTATCTCTAGATTTAAACCATTTAAATTAGAGATATATCTTATCTCTAGGGGTGGGCCGGCCTGGGCCTACATTTCATAGTGGGCAGGACCCATCATGCCATGTGGCCCCTCCCGGGGTGGTGGGCCCACTGGTGACCCTCTAGAACCTTCTAGAAGCTCCGGTCAAAACACCGGAACTTTCCTGAACCCCGGAAAGTGACTTCCCATATATGAATCTTATTCTCCGGACCATTCCGGACCTCCTCGTGTTGTCCTGGATCCCATCCGAGACTCCGAACAAACTTCGTCTCCATCTCATATTCCAAATCTACTTATGCGACATCGAACCTTAAGCGCGTCACCCTATGGTTCGTGAACTATGCAGACATGGTCGAGACTCCTCTCCGCCCAATAACCAATAGCAGGATCTGGAGATCCATAATGGCTCCCACACATTCAGCGATAACTCAGTGATCGATTGAACCATTTACATACGATACCGATTCCCTTTGTCACGCGATATTTTACTTGTCTAAAGTTCGATCATCGGTATCTCCATACCTAGTTCAACCTCGTTTCCGACAAGTACTCTTTACTCGTACCATGGTATGTCATCTCTTGTGACCCAGTCACATGCTTGCAAGCTAATTAGACGACATTCCACCGAGACGGCCCAGAGTATATCTATCCGTCATCGGGATGGACAAATCCCACTATTGATCCATATGCCTCAACTCACACTTTCCAAATACTTAATCCCATCTTTATAACCACCCATTTACGCAATGGCGTTTGATGTAATCAAAGCATCCTTCCGGTGTAAGTGATTTACATGATTTCATGGTCGAAGGACTAGTTAACTATGTATCGAAAGCTTATAGCAAGTTGAACTTAATGACTTGATCTCATGCTACGCTTATTTGGGTGTGTGTCCATTATATCATTCATCCAATGACATAACCTTGTTATTAATAACATCCAATGTTCATGATCACGAAACCATGATCATCTATTAATCAACAAGCTAGTTATACAAGAGGCTTACTAGGGACTTCTTGTTGTTTACATAACACACATGTATCAATATTTCGGTTAATACAATTATAGCATGATATGCAAACATTTATTATAAACACAAATATATATTGTAATAACCACTTTATTATTGCCTCTTGGGCATATCTCCAACAGTTTCTATGGCGCATCTGGCTACATGCGCCACTGTTTGATGCGCCACATAAGTTGAAAATTATGTGGAGCATATTAGCATATGCGCCACATAAATAATTTTGTGGAGCACGCACTTTTAGGTGCACCACTGAATATATTCCTACCTATAAGGGTTTTCCTAGTAGTGGGTTGCCTGGATCTATCTAGGAGTAATGCAGTAACGGAGAAGTTTTCGATGATGTACCCTCGTAGACTGAAAGCGGTTAACGTTCCGCTAGAGCTTGGTTGATGTAGTCGTACTTTGGCGCCGACCTCGGGGTCGTGTATAAGTCCTCTCGTACCACCATAAGTACCGCAAGTGCAACACCTCATAGTTTCACACACTTACAGTGCTCAATGACTCTCCCGGCCTCAGATCCTGCTAAGGTTGTGGAAGAAGACCTTGTGGATCCGAATACCGACAGCGCTCCCGCGTACCAGGTGGAGTACTCCCTCCGTGCGCTGTTCTTTGAGGAACCACGGGTGGAAAGAGAAATAGAGAGATGGAGAGGGGAAGAGGAGAGGGAGGCGCCCAAGGGGCTCTCCTTTTTCCTCAACCCTAATTATGTGTTTTCCTCTCCTCCAAATCCCTCCACTTTATATACGGGGAAGGGAAGGGGTGGAGGTAATGCCTTGGCAATGTGGGACTAATTAGTGTTGGAGATATGCCCAAGAGGCAATAATAAAAGTGGTTATTATATATCTTTATGTTTATGATAAATGTTTATATACCATGCTATAATTGTATTGACCGAAACATTGATACATGTGTGATATGTAAACAACAAAGAGTCCCTAGTATGCCTCTTAACTAGCTTGTTGATTAATGGATGATTAGTTTCATAATCATGAACATTGGATGTTATTAATAACAAGGTTATATCATTGTATGAATGATGTAATGGATACACCCATATTAAGCGTAGCATAAGATCTCATCATTAAGTTATTTGCTATAAGCTTTCGATACATAGTTACCTAGTCCTTATGACCATGAGATCATGTAAATCACTTATACCGGAAAGGTACTTTGATTACACCAAACGCCACTGCGTAAATGGGTGGTTATAAAGGTGGGATTAAGTATCCGGAAAGTATGAGTTGAGGCATATGGATCAACGGTGGGATTTGTCCATCCCGATGACGGATAGATATACTCGGGCCCTCTCGGTGGAATGTCGTCTAATGTCTTGCAAGCATATGAATAAGTTCATAAGAGACCACATACCACGGTACGAGTAAAGAGTACTTGTCAGGAGACGAGGTTGAACAAGGTATAGAGTGATACCGAAGATCAAACCTCGGACAAGTAAAATATCGCGAGACAAAGGGAATTGGTATTGTATGTGAATGGTTCATTCGATCACTAAAGTCATCGTTGAATATGTGGGAGCCATTATGGATCTCCGGATCCCGCTATTGGTTATTGGTCGGAGTGAGTACTCAACCATGTCCGCATAGTTCACGAACCGTAGGGTGACACACTTAAAGTTGGATGTTGAAATGGTAGTACTTGAATATGGAATGGAGTTCGAATATTTGTTCGGAGTCCCGGATGAGATCCCGGACATCACGAGGAGTTCCGGAATGGTCCGGAGAATAAGATTCATATATAGGATGTCATTTTGTGTGAATTAAAATGTCGCGGAAGGTTCTATGGAAGGTTCTAGAAGGTTCTAGAAAAGTCCGGAAGAAACCACCAAGGAAGGTGGAGTCCACATGGGACTCCACCTCCATGGCCGGCCAACCCTAGTGGGGGAGGAGTCCCAAGTGGACTCCCCCTTAGGGGGCCGGCCACCCCCATATGGGAGGTGGAACTCCCACCTTTGGTGGGAGTCCTAGCTTGGCTAGGTTTCCCCTCCCTTTGGAAGGTTTTTGGTTCGGGTCTTATTCGAAGACTTGGACACCAACTCTTGGGGTTCCACCTATATAATGAGGGCCAAGGGGAGGGGGCCGGCCACCTCAAACACCACCAAGGTGGCCGCACCCCATAGTGGCCGGCGCCCCCCTCTCCCCAAACCCTAGCCACCCCGCTCCTCCACTTCCCGCACGCTTAACGAAGCTCCGCCGGACTTCTCCACCACCACCGACACCACGCCGTCGTGCTGTCGGATTCAAGAGGAGCTACTACTTCCGCTGCCCGCTGGAACGGGGAGGTGGACGTCGTCTTCATCAACAACCGAACGTGTGACCGAGTACGGAGGTGCTGCCCGTTCGTGGCGCCGGAACCGATCGTGATCAAGATCTTCTACGCGCTTTTGCAAGCGGCAAGTGAACGTCTACCGCAGCAACAAGAGCCTCATCTTGTAGGCTTTGGAATCTCTTCAAGGGTGAGACTCGATACCCCCTCGTTGCTACCGTCTTCTAGATTGCATCTTGGCTTGGATTGCGTGTTCGCGGTAGGAAAATTTTTGTTTTCTATGCAACGTTATCCTACGAGTGGTATCGAGCCGTGTCTATGCATAGATGGTTGCACGAGTAGAACACAATGGTTTTGTGGGCGTTGATGCTCTTGTTATCTTTAGTTGAGTACTTTGCATCTTTATGGCATAGTGGGATGAAGCGGCTCGGACTAACTTTACATGACCGCGTTCATGAGACTTGTTCCTCGTTCGACATGCAACTTGTATTGCATAAGAGGCTTTGCGGGTGTATGTCTCTCCTACTATAGTAAAGATTCAATTTACTCTTCTATTGACAACATTAGTATCAACGTTGTGGTTCATGTTCGTAGGTAGATTAGATCTATATCGAAAACCCTAAACCACGTAAAATATGCAAACCAAATTAGAGAGCGTCTAACTTGTTTTTGCAGGGTTTGGTGATGTGATATGGCCATAATGTGATGATGAATATGTATGAGATGATCATTATTGTATTGTGGCAACCGGCGGAGAGCCTTATGGTTGTCTTTATATTTCATGTTGAGTAGTATTTCAAAGTAGTTGTAATAGTTGCTACATGGAGGACAATCATGGAGACGGCGCCATTGACCTTGACGCTACGCCGACGATGATGGAGATCATGCCCAAAGATGATGGAGATCATGTCCGTGCTTTGGAGATGAAGATCAAAGGCGCAAAGACAAAAGGGCCATATCATATCACATATGAACTGCATGTGATGTTAATCCTTTCATGCATCTTATTTTGCTTAGATCGCGACGGTAGCATTATAAGATGATCCCTCACTAAAATCTCAAGATAATAAAGTGTTCATCCTTAGTAGCACCGTTATCAAGTCTTGTCGTTTCGAAGCATCTCGTGATGATCGGGTGTGATAGATTCAATAAGTACATACAACGGGTGCAAGACAGTTTTGCACATGCGGATACTAAGGTGGCCTTGACGAGCCTAGCATGTACGGACATGGTCTCGGAACACATGATACCGAAAGGTAGAGCATGAATCATATGATTGATATGATGAACACTTTGAGTGTTCGCCATTGAAATCACACCTTTTCTCGTGATGATCGGGTTTAGGTGCGGTAGATTTGGTTCGTGTGATCACTAAGACAATGCGAGGGATATTGTTTTGAGTGGGAGTTCATCTAGATTTTTAATTATGTTGAATTAAAATTTGAACTCAATTTGTCATAAACTTAGTCTAAACTATTGCAAATATATGTTGTAGAGATGGCGTCCCCAATCAATTTTAACCAGTTCCTAGAGAAAGAAAAGCTTAAGAGCAACGGTAGCAACTTCACCGACCGGTTCCGTCATGTGAGGATCTTCCTCTGCGGCGGAAATCTGCAATATGTGCTTGATGCACCGCTAGGTGACCCTCCTGCGAAACTGAAACCGATGAAGTAAAAGCTGTTTACGAGACTCGGAAAACTCGGTACTCTCAAGTTCGGTGTGCCATCCTGTGCGATCCGGAATCCGATCTTCAAAAACGTTTTGAGCACCACGATCCTCATGAGTTGATGAATGAGCTGAAAGCTATTTTTGAGACTCATGCGGCCGTGGAATGCTATGAAGCATCGAAACATTTCTTCGGCTGTATGATGGAAGAAGGCAGCTCCATTAGTGAGCACATGCTCGCCATGACCGGGCATGCGAAGAAACTCAGTGACTTGGGAATAGTGATTCCTAACAGACTGGGGATTAATCGTGTCCTTCAACACCTGCCACCAAGTTACAAGAACTTTGTGATGAACTACAATATGCGAGAACATGAACAAGGAGTTACTCGAACTCTTTGGCATGCTAAAAGCTGCTGAGATTGAGATCAAGAAAGAGCACCAAGTGTTGATGGTCAACAAGACCACCAGTTTCAAGAAACAGGGCAAGTCTAAGGGAAAATTCAAGAAGGGTGGCAAGAAAGCTGCCACACCTCCTATGAAACCTAAGAACGGTCCTAAGCCTGATGCTGAGTGCTATTACTGCAAGGAGAAGGGACACTGGAAGCGTAATTGCTCCAAGTATTTGGCGGATCTGAAGAGCGGCCTTGTCAAGAAGAAGAAAGAAGGTATATCTGATATACATGTTATAGATGTTCATTTCACTGGTTCTCGTTCTAGTACCGGGTATTTGATACTCGGTTCGGTTGCTCATATTTGTAACTCGAAACAGGAACTAAAGAATAAACGACAACCTGCTGAAAGATGAAGTGACGATGCGCGTTGGAAACGGATCCAAGGTCAATGTGATCGCAGTCGGCACACTTCCTCTACATCTACCTTCGGGATTAGTTTTAAGCCTAAATAATTGTTATTATGTACCTGCGTTGAGCATGAACATTATATCTGGATCTTGTTTAATGCAAGACGGTTATTCATTCAAATCTGAGAATAATGGTTGTTCTATTTTTATGAATAATATCTTTTATGGTCGAGCACCTGAAAAGAATGGCTTATTTCTATTAGATCTCGATAGTAGTGATACGCATATACATAACATTGATGCTAAGCGAATTAAATTGAATGATAATTCTACTTATATGTGGCACTGTCGTCTTGGTCATATTGGAGTGAAACGCATGAAGAAACTCCATACCGATGGATTACTTGAATCACTTGACTTTGAGTCACTTGATAGATGCGAAGCATGTCTAATGGGAAAAATGACTAAGACTCCATTTTCTGGTATGATGGAGCAAGCTACTGACTTATTGGAAATCATACATACCGATGTGTGTGGACCAATGAGTGTAGCATCGCGCGGTGGTTATCGTTATGTTCTAACCTTCACAGATGATCTAAGTAGATATGGGTATATCTATTTCATGAAACATAAATCCGAAACTTTCGAGAAGTTTAAGGAATTCCAAAGTGAAGTAGAAAATCAACGTAACAAGAAGATCAAATTTCTACGATCTGATCGTGGAGGTGAATATCTGAGTTATGAGTTTGGCATGCATTTAAAGAAATGCGGAATACTTTCACAATTGACACCGCCGGGAACACCACAACGAAACGGTGTGTCCGAACATCGTAATCGAACTCTCTTAGATATGGTTCGTTCTATGATGTCTCTTACTGATTTGCCGTTATCATTTTGGAGTTATGCATTAGAGACAGACCGCATTCACTTTAAATAGAGCACCATCAAAATCCGTAGAAACGACACCGTATGAATTATGGTTTAATAAGAAACCTAAGTCTGTCGTTCCTTAAAGTTTGGGGTTGCGAAGCCTATGTAAAAAAGTTACAACCGGACAAGCTAGAACCCAAAGCGGAGAAATGCGTCTTCATAGGATACCCTAAGGAAACTATAGGGTACACTTTCTATCACAGAACCGAAGGCAAAATCTTTGTTGCTAAGAACGGAACCTTTCTTGAGAAAGAATTTCTCACTAAAGAAGTGACTGGAAGAAAAGTAGAACTCGATGAGATTGATGAATCTATACTCGTTGATCAGAGTAGCGCGATGACGGAAGTTGTACTGTACCGCCTACACCGGCAACGAGAGGAAGCTAATGATAATGATCATGAAACTTCGAACGAGGAAACTACTGAACCTCGCGGATCGACAAGGGAACGTGCCACTCCTGATTGGTATGATCCTTGTCTAAATGTCATGATTGTGGATAACAATGATGAGGACCACTGCGACGTATGAAGAAGCGATGATGAGCCCAGATTCCAACAAATGGCAAGAAGCCATGAAATCCGAAATGGGATCCATGTATGATAACAAAGTATGGACTTTGGTAGACTTACCTGATAGCCGAAAGGCTGTCGAGAATAAATGGATCTTCAAGAGAAAAACAGATGTTGATGGTAATATTACTGTCTATAAAGCTCGACTTGTTGCAAAGGGTTTCCGACAAATTCAAGGAGTTGACTACGATGAGACTTTCTCACCCGTAGCGAAGCTAAAATCTGTGAGGATTTTGTTAGCAATAGCTGCATTTTTCGATTATGAGATTTGGCAGATGGATGTCAAAACGGCGTTCCTTAATGGAGACATTGAGGAAGAGTTGTATATGGTACAACCCAAAGGTTTTGTCGATCCTAAAAATGCTGACAAAGTATGCAAACTTCAGCGTTCAATCTATGGACTGAAGCAAGCATCAAGAAGTTGGAACCGACGCTTTGATAAGGTGATCAAAGACTTCGGGTTTATACGAGTGTCATGGAGAGGCCTGTATTTACAAGAAAGTGAGTGGGAGCTACGTAGCATTCCCGATATTATATGTAGATGACATATTATTGATTGGGAATGATATAGAACTATTAAGCGAGTGTAAAAGGTTATTTGAATAACAGTTTTTCAATGAAAGACCTTGGTGAAGCATCATATATATTAGGCATCAAGATTTATAGAGATAGATCAAGACGCCTAATAGGGCTATCACGAAGTACATACCTGGACAAGATTCTAAAGAAGTTTAGAATGGACGAAAGTAAGAAAGGGTTTTTACCTATGTTACCGGGCAAGGTCTTGAGTAAGACTCAAGGACCGGCTACGGCGGAAGAAAGAGAAAGGATGAGTCGGATCCCCTATGCTTCGGCGATGAGGCTCTATTATGTATGCCATGCTATGTACAAGACCGGATATAGCGCATGCTGTTAGTTTGACTAGCAGATATCAAAGTGATCCAGGAATGGAGCACTCGGACAGCGGTCAAGAATATCCCGAAGTACTTGAAAAGAACTAAGGATATGTTTCTTTGTTATGGAGGTGACCAAGAGCTCGTTGTAACAAGTTACACCGATGCAAGTTGGAACAACGATCCTGATGACTCTAAGTCACGAGTCCGGGTACGTGTTTATATTGAATGGTGCTGCGATAAGTTGGGCAAGCTCGAAGCGGTGCACGGTGGCGAAGTCTTCAACAGAATCGGAGTACATAGCGGCTTCAGAGGCTTCATCAGAAGCGGTATGGATGAAGAGGTTCATTGTAGAGCTCGGTGTGGTTCCTAGTGCATTGGACCCACTAGTCATATATTGTGACAACATGGGTGCCATTGCCAATGCACAAGAACCAAGGTCACACAAGAGGCTGAAGCATATCAAGCTGCGTTACCACTCGATTCGCGAGTACATCGAAGATGGAGAAGTAAATATTTGCAAAGTACACACCGATCCGAATGTAGCGATTCGTTGACTAAAGCTCTCCCTAGGGCAAAGCATGACCAACACCAGAATGCCATGGGTGTTAGGTTCCTTACAATGTAATCTAGATTATTGACTCTAGTGCAAGTGGGAGACTCGTTGGAGATATGCCCAAGAGGCAATAATAAAAGTGGTTATTATATATCTTTATGTTTATGATAAATGTTTATATACCATGCTATAATTGTATTGACCGAAACATTGATACATGTGTGATATGTAAACAACAAAGAGTCCCTAGTATGCCTCTTAACTAGCTTGTTGATTAATGGATGATTAGTTTCATAATCATGAACATTGGATGTTATTAATAACAAGGTTATATCATTGTATGAATGATGTAATGGATACACCCATATTAAGCGTAGCATAAGATCTCGTCATTAAGTTATTTGCTATAAGCTTTCGATACATAGTTACCTAGTCCTTATGACCATGAGATCATGTAAATCACTTATACCGGAAAGGTACTTTGATTACACCAAACGCCACTCGCGTAAATGGGTGGTTATAAAGGTGGGATTAAGTATCCGGAAAGTATGAGTTGAGGCATATGGATTTGTCCATCCCAATGACGGATAGATATACTCTGGGCCCTCTCGGTGGAATGTCGTCTAATGTCTTGCAAGCATATGAATAAGTTCATAAGAGACCACATACCACGGTACGAGTAAAGAGTACTTGTCAAGAGACGAGGTTGAACAAGGTATAGAGTGATACCGAAGATCAAACCTCGGACAAGTAAAATATCGCGAGACAAAGGGAATTGGTATTGTATGTGAATGGTTCATTCGATCACTAAAGTCATCGTTGAATATGTGGGAGCCATTATGGATCTCCGGATCCCGCTATTGGTTATTGGTCGGAGTGAGTACTCAACCATGTCCGCATAGTTCACGAACCGTAGGGTGACACACTTAAAGTTGGATGTTGAAATGGTAGTACTTGAATATGGAATGGAGTTCGAATATTTGTTCGGAGTCCCGGATGAGATCCCGGACATCACGAGGACTTCCGGAATGGTCCGGAGAATAAGATTCATATATAGGATGTCATTTTGTGTGAATTAAAATGTCGCGGAAGGTTCTATGGAAGGTTCTAGAAGGTTCTAGAAAAGTCCGGAAGAAACCACCAAGGAAGGTGGAGTCCACATGGGACTCCACCTCCATGGCCGGCCAACCCTAGTGGGGGAGGAGTCCCAAGTGGACTCCCCTTAGGGGGCCGGCCACCCCCCATATGGGAGGTGGAACTCCCACCTTTGGTGGGAGTCCTAGCTTGGCTAGGTTTCCCCTCCCTTTGGAAGGTTTTTGGTTCGGGTCTTATTCGAAGACTTGGACACCAACTCTTGGGGTTCCACCTATATAATGAGGGCCAAGGGGGAGGGGGCCGGCCACCTCAAACACCACCAAGGTGGCCGCACCCCATAGTGGCCGGCGCCCCCCTCTCCCCAAACCCTAGCCACCCCGCTCCTCCACTTCCCGCACGCTTAACGAAGCTCCGCCGGACTTCTCCACCACCACCGACACCACGCCGTCGTCGCTGTCGGATTCAAGAGGAGCTACTACTTCCGCTGCCCGCTGGAACGGGGAGGTGGACGTCGTCTTCATCAACAACCGAACGTGTGACCGAGTACGGAGGTGCTGCCCGTTCGTGGCGCCGGAACCGATCGTGATCAAGATCTTCTACGCGCTTTTGCAAGCGGCAAGTGAACGTCTACCGCAGCAACAAGAGCCTCATCTTGTAGGCTTTGGAATCTCTTCAAGGGTGAGACTCGATACCCCCTCGTTGCTACCGTCTTCTAGATTGCATCTTGGCTTGGATTGCGTGTTCGCGGTAGGAAAATTTTTGTTTTCTATGCAACATTATCCTACAATTAGGGGGCATGGGATAGGGGTGGCTGGATGGGCCCCTTAGGGGTGGCCGGCTAGGCCCAATAAAAGGCCCATGCGACCCCCTCCTTCCACCCCCCCCCCCCCCCCAATCCATGGGGGGTGGCCGACCACTTAATGGGCCTCCCTCCGGGAGGGGCCCATTAAGGTGGGATGCACCTTTCTACCATCAAATAAATATATATTTAATATTAATTAATTTAATTAACATATAATACATATTATTTAACTCCAGATAATCTGAGACACCTCTCGTATCACTCTCCACATCCTTCGGATTCTCTCGGAACACTTTCCAGTTCTCTCTTATCTATTCTCCGGTGTTTCCAATGATTTCATAATAGTCTTAAGTTTTGTTGAACCCTTAAGTGTGTTTCACTACGATTCAGGAATAACACAAACATGATCGATACATCTCTCTCTTATCAATGATTGCCTAGGTGTTCTGGAGAACAATAGCAACCCCTAAGCATTCTACGAAGATGTGATCATCGTTTCAACCATTACGTCGTATCCCGTTCCCTTTGTTATGTTGATACCGAAACTCTTCCGAGACTTGATCATCGGTATCACGGTACCTAGTTCGATCTCTTTCCAACAAGGCTATTCAACTCATTCTGTTCGATTTCATCCTCATGACCTAGTCATGTGTTGGAATTGGATGTAATTTCACAGAGTAGACCCATAGTTTATTTCATCACGCGGATGAACAAATCCCGCTCTTGACTCATACGCCTCAACCCATCCCATTGGATAACCAAGTACATCTTTATGATCACGTTGTTACAGTGTGATGGTTGATGCAGTCAAAGCGGCCTCTGGTGATAGTGATTAGATATTATCTCATGGTCTAAGGATTAGGTTACTACGCTTTCATAAGCATCGTAACGTTGAACTTGATGTGACTTTGATCGCGTTACAATACTTATATATGGGAATGTCTATTTATCATTTACTCAATGATATGACTCCATTGTCAATGACTTGTGTATCCATGATCGAAAAACCTCAATCATTGATTGAACTAGTTTGTGCATGCTCACTTGGTACCATGGTTTGTTTACAATACTACACGTGTATCAATATTTCCGACTAATACAATTATAGCATGGCACGAAACTATCATAAACTATTTATATATAATAATAAACACTATTTATTATTTGCCTCTAGGGCACTATATCCAACAATTTTCGGCATATTTACCTTATATTTATAGCATGCTTGTACTATATGAATGGATCTATCTATAGATGTAAGCCTTGCTTGTATCACAGATCCACTCTAAGCACAGTTGGATGTTCATATCACAGATCTACCACTCTAGGCACTTGCATGTTATAGTATATATCTACTCTAGAATGGTTCTTAGCTTTTTGTTCGATCTATATGTTCTATTATGTAAGCTAGGTAGATCTATAGATAACTACTTTTTGTATTTGTTTCACGTTATTAACTTGAGCTATGTTCGTGGGATGAGATGAGTGCCGGGGATCTTTCCAAGCCATTGATTTATCTTAAACAAACTTTATCAAAGACACATCAATTTATCTTAAACCAATTTTATCGAATTCATTTGTCAGTCAACTACAAATTAAGATGCAAAATATGCACATATATGTTTCTTCGAGAGGCAAATGTATGCATTAACAAATCATCTTTTCAAGGTTCAGAAGGAAAAAAAAAGAGAGATAAACATATGGTGAGGCAATTAACCTTGATATCATGTGTTCAGTGTATTGTGAGTAGATTGCTTCCTTCATTGCTATGAGGAGCGGTAGATGCACTATCCAATTTCATAGCTTAGTATGATGTTACCATCTGAGATATCAATGCTTAATGCAACCTTCTTATTATCTTTGATGAATTGATAAGAAATTGTGTTTGCTAAACTTAGATATGTTACTTGTTATATCTCGTTTCCAAACATAATCAAACAAAGGAGACGGTGGAGATCTAAGAGAAGGGGAGATGAAAAAAACACACCAACAATTCCAAGTGCAATCAACTCCGATTCAAACAACTCAAATGATTTTCACAAGATAAGCACATCAATATATTCAGAACGAGCTAAATGATCCCCAAATGGCAGCGCAGAATGACCTGACCCAATCCGTGGAACGAAGAACCAATCTAGGTGCAAAAAAAGGTACAAGAAAGGACCTTACGTTGGGCTAATTTGAAATTGAATGGGCCAACTTGTTGCTGGGCCCCAAGACGCACAAACTCTGTATATACTCGCGGCCTCGCAGCTCTAGCCCAGCGTCCGCGCGATCGTCTTCCCTCCCCAGAAATTCCACCCCCTCCCGTAGGCCTTAGCTTCCTTTCTCGAGCTCCATTCTCCCCACCTCTCTGTTCGGTTCTTGCGGAGGCGTTCAATCGACTACTTGGGTGAGCGGTGCTTGCAGAGGCAAGCGAGATGACAGGGAAGCGGAAGGCCTCCAGCGACGCTCCCGGGACGTCGCCGCCACCTGCACGGACGGGGGCCGCCTCAAGCGACGGCGATGACGTCTCCCACGGTGGAGGTTCGTTCCCAAGAAAATTTCTGCGGCAATCATAGCGATATTCTTCTTCATGGTGTCCGCGGTTTCTTGGATTTTGATGTTACGAGTTTCGTTTCTTGGCTTCTTGTATTTTGATGTTACGAGCAAATCGGTTACTAGTTTGGTTTCTTGGTTTCTTGCAGACCTCGGGAGCGGCGGAGAGCGCAAGAGGGTGGAGGTGGTGGTGCCAACGCCTCAGCCTCTGGCGATGGCAGGGATGGACGCAAACCTGACAGAAAACTCAGGACGGATCGCTCGTGGTAAGTTTGTTGGATCTTCCAATTTCCGGTTCCTTTCTTAGTTTCTTGGCTTAATTACTTTTCGTTTCTTGGTTGCCAATTCTTTTCCTGTCTTCCAGTTTGTTTCTTGGACTGACATGTTTGATCAAGCAGCTGTCGACGAGGAAACGTCGTCGCCGTCCGGGAATGGGGAGGAGCTCGCGGCGGCGGCGGGAAAGCCACAGCCACCGCCAGCCGATCAGACCGTCGAATTGGCGGAGGCGCCACAGCCATTGCCCAACGACGAGCGGAAGGCCTGCGAGGACGCTCCCGAGCCGTCGCAGGCTGAAACCGACGACGCTGAAACCGACGACGATAGTGGAGGTATGGCCTCCCAAGAACACTGTTCTTCTTCTTGATGTCCCTGGCTTCTTGGATTTCGGTGTGTTAAGAGTTTGATTTCTGCAGACTCCATCACCACCAGCTACCGGAATCTCCTGGCACTGCAAGCCCGCGTCGCCCAAGCAAGGGCACGGGTTGAGTTTGAGAGAGACATGATTATCGGTAAATTTTCTTGCATTTTTTCTGGGCATCCAGTTCGTTTCTTGGTTTCCATTTCGTTTCCTGTCTTCCAATTCGTTTCTTTGCCTGCAATTGGTTTCCTGACTGACATCTCCTTGGTCCGAGAACAGAGTTCTTTCCTACCGTTGAGCAAGAAGAAGTGTCATCCTCGATGAGACCCGCGCCCTCCTCCGCGCCGCCGTCCGGGAGTGAGGAGCAGCTCGCTGCTGCTGCGGCGGCACGAGCGTTGGCATCGCGGGCAGCTGATCATCACGTCAACCAGCCCGCAGACGCAGAGGCGGGGGCGCAGCCACAGCCAGTGCCCAGAGACGATGAGTCCGTCGGATCGGCGGAGCCCCGCCGCTGAGGACCCCGACCATCTCGGCAGCCCATGAGCCCCCGCGGAGAGGATCCAAGGCGCGCACCATCCATAACAGTTGATGATGGCATTTGTTGGAAACCACCGCCTACTGACCTTGTGCAGTATATTGGTCTCACTTCTGAATCTTCTGGTTGTGTTTTTTCAGTATAGTGTCTAGCTCATAGCAGTTTTGTCTTCTCTAGTCATGTGGCAAATTGGTTACCATCGAATCTTTTTGAACTTCGGTTCAGACAGGTTTATTGCTGCAGACTTCATGATGCTATGTGTGTTGCTTCTTTTTGCTGATACCATGGAGTTTTTCTTCAGAGCTCCATTTCATATGAAACCAAATACACTGATTCCATGGAGTATTTTTGTTTGTCAATTGGGGTCCAATTCAGTTCCTGTTGCATCATTGTTCCCCGTGTTGTCAGTGACATCCCATCAAATCAAGCTAGCACTCCTCTAAAATGTTTCATTTCCTGCAGCTTAATGGCCTGTCTGCATTTTTAATTTTATGTTCTTTTTCCTGTTTTTGTCTCTCTGCATGCTCTGTCACCCACGGCTTCAGAGAGACAAATCTATGTCGCGAACAAGCGCCTTTTGCCACTCGTAGTGGCATCAATCCGCCACCGCTGGTTCAGAAATTCGAGTGTCGAGCATCAGCACTTTAGCTGCAAGTATTCACAAGGGTGTGACTTGGGCTAGCCTGGGTCTTGGCCGACCGAGGGATTAATATAGCTTTATGTCCTGGTCGTCTCGGTAAAAAAAAAGAACTGATCTCGCTTAATATATGAAAACACATGACGATTCACTTAAAAAAACCAAACACCTATGATATCCAAAATGAGGATCTCAAGAACAAATTTTTTTTCGATAAAGGATGCTTTATTACTTATAATAAGCAATTACATCCAGCCTCTTGCATAACCAGGATGCACACAGCCGTTTATGAGTCTTTTACGTCCAGAAAAGATGTCAAACAAAAAGCAAACTAGGCGGAATACATATCGGAACGATGAATCATATAACGCCTAAGGTGTGGGAGGGGCTTCAATCCGTAGACTATGCTGCCACCCATGTAGGAAAAAAGTATCCCTCGCCGTATCCTCCAACCGTGTACAGACCTCCGTAAATAGGTCGCGGTTCTCCATGCGCTGAAGAGGTAACCACAAACGGAGAATACCCGTACATCTGTAGATGACCTGCAACAAAGAGCAATTTTTATTATTAAAAATCTTGTCATTCCTACTCAGCCACGAGCGCCCGGATAAGCTGCTAGTGCCCCCACCCTAAGAAGCAACTTGAACCTTGAATTTATACCATGAAGCCAATTGCCAAAGACATTTGCCACACTAGTCGGAGGATACAAGGTAGACGCTACTTGGATGACCGACCAAATAGGCACTGGAAGAAGAGGTGTTTAATAGATTCATCATGATGACAAAAAACACATCGCTTACTTCCTTGCCAATTCCGCTTAACAAGATTGTCTTTGGTGAGGATGACACCTCGACGAAGATACCATCCAAATATTTTTATTTTTAATGGTATCTTCATCTTCCAAATTTTCTTATTATTATCAACTCGGTAAATCAGAATGAAGTATGGCATTGTATAAAGATTTGACCGAGAAAGATCCATCTACATGTAGGTTCCACCGAAATTCATCTGGACCAGGTGATAAATTAATATCGCCCAGCCTTTGAATTAAGGTATTCCATGCCAATAGCCTCTGTCCTAGTAAAACTCGTCTGAACGTCACATTCGGTGGAGAGGTAGCCATTACTGTAGCAATGGTATCTCCTTTGCGATGAACGATATTATACAACGCAGGATACTTGTTCACTTAGAGGTGCATTGTCTAACCAAGCATCTTCCCGAACCGTATACGTGTTCCATTCTTAATTGAGAAAGTTCCATGACGAAAAAAGATATTTTTTGTCGCCATTAGACCAGCCCAAAAATGTGAATCCCCTGGTTTCCAAACCACTTGGGATAAAGTCTTGGAGCCGATATATTTTCTCCGAAGAATAGTTTGCCAAATCCCATCCTCGGTAAGGAGCTTAAAAAGCCATTTACCCGAGTAGAGCTGAATTCTTGACCTCCAGGTCATGAACTCCAAGCCCACCTTGATCTTTGGGACTACAAACTACACTCCATTTAACCGATCGATATTTCTTTTCTCACTTGTCCCCTTGCCAAAAGAATCCGGATCGATAATAATCGATTTTATGCGAGAATTCCTTTTGGCAATAGGAAGAATGATAACATATACGATACCATATTTGTCGAGTACCGAATTAATGAGTACCAATCTTCCTCCCAGGAACAGTAATTTACCTTTCCAACTACTAAGGCGCTTCTGTAATCTTTCTTCAACTATTTTCCATTCAGCTATCGTAAGTCTCCGATAATGAATCGGAATACCCAAATAGCGGATAGGAAATTGGCCTTGCCCACAACCAAACAACTACGTGTAAAGAGCTGTATCATCTTGGGCATCACCGAAACAGAACAATTCACTTTTATGGAAATTGATTTTCAAACCCGACAAGCTGCTCAAAAGCCGCCAAAATTAATTTCAGGTTGTGAGCTTTTTCGAGATCATGATCCATAAACAGAATTGTATCGTCGGCATATTGAAGGATAGATAAACCACCATCAACCGGATGTGGAATCACACCTTCAATCTGACCATCAGACTTGGCCCGCTCAATGAGTATAGCCGGCATATCCGCCACAATGTTGAATAACATTGGTGATAACGGATCCCCTTGGCGTAACCCTTTTCGTGTTTGGAAATAATGGCCGGTGTCATCATTAACCCGAATAGCCACACTACCTCCATACACGAAATCATTAATTAAAGCGCGCCATTCGGGAGAAAAACCTTTCATCCTGAGTGTCTGTTGAAGAAAAGACCATTTGACCTTGTCATATGCCTTTTCAAAATCTAATTTTAAAATAACCCCATTTAATTTCTTAGTATGCATCTCATGTACTGTCTCATGCAAAACCGCCACTCCATCCAGGATATTTCTTCCTTGCATGAAAGCAGTTTGTGATGGCTGAACGACATGATCCGCAACCGTATTAAGTCTAATGGTGGCCACTTTCGTGAAAATCTTGAAACTTACGTTTAAGAGGCAAATAGGTCTATATTGTTGAATCCTTTCCGCCTCATTAACTTTCGGTAACAAGATTACTTCACCAAAATTTAGACGAAATAGTTCTAGTTGTCCAATATGCAGAGCACTGAACAAATCTAGAAGATCCGCTTTAATTGTATCCCAGAAAGTTTGATAAAACTCCACTTGGAAAACCATCGGGACCCGGTGCTTTGTTGCATTCCATTTGGAAAATAGCCCTCTGCACTTCTTCCTCAGAATAAGGTGCAGTTAGTAAGCCATTTTCTTCAACAGAAACTTGGGGTATATCGGTTGTTCTCTCAAGAACAAATACATCCATGATACCCTTAAGAAAGAAATCCATGATTTTGCTAAAATGTCATGGACCATCGGCACATGTATCTGTACCACTTAGAGAATAATACTCGAGCAAATCAACATAGTAACACAATGCTACAAGCACAGGCAAAGTTTTTCCCACACAAGTAAAATTTGCCGAAACAGAAGATTGACATAAGTTATACTATGTACAAGTAAAATTTATTGTCTTCCATACTGCAAGCAGCTTATCCTGAAGAGGGATTCAAAGTCCCTGCTCCTGCCATCCAAGACTAGGTTCAGGTAAAACTGCTTTTCTCCAGGAGAGGCCTTGGAGGACAAAACCACGAGTACGGCCACCACCTCTCCTCCTTGTGCAGCAGCTCGGGGTAAGGGATATGCTCCACAGCATCCGTCCCCAGATCGAACACCATTGCCCAGTGCTTCATTTTTTCGACAATGGCCAAGTGCTTCATGAGCGCGTCCCTATGCGCGTTGAGGCTGTGCGCGTTGAGGCTGTGCTTCAGGTAGTAGATGCAGTTGCCTTTGATGGCAGGGTACTCTTTGGAAGAGAGCGCAGCGACGTCGCCACGGCCGAGGAAGAGCGCGTAGCCCCCGAGATCAGTCACCCTCTCGCCGACCCGGCACGGCCATAGGGGCGTCCACGCCGGCCTGTAGACCTCCATGAACATCCCGCGGCGGCCGTCGAACAGCAGCACGAGCAGGAGCTCGCCGCCGCAGGCCACGACGTGCACCGCGCGCACGGAGTGGGTCAGCCAGTTGAGCCTCCTGTTCGCCCCCGTCTCCCTGTACGCCTGAGTAATGAACATGCCCGTGGCCTGAAGAAACACTGGGGGAGACGTCGTGCCGAGCTTGAGGTCGTAGATGGTGATGTTCGCCCTGCTGTCCACGCAGTATACCTTCCCCGCGTAGAACTCGATGCTGTGAACCGTCGCGGCGGGAGCCCGGCCCGGCCCGCTCCACGCGGCGTCCCCCGGCCGCCAGAAGAAGAGGATGTGCGCGATGAGGCCCTTGGGCTGGGTCGCGATGGCTACCCAGTCCGGCGACGAGAGCGGGTCGCCGGAGAGGAAGACCTGGATGACCGGGGACAGGCATGGCAGCGGGATCTCGGCCCCGGAGTGCGGCTCCCACAGCACCAGCCGCGTGGGGGACCGGAGATCGTCCACGAGCGCGAGCCAGCCGCGAGGCGTGCCGCAGCAGTACCGGAGGCCGGGCGGCGGGGAGGCCGCGAAGTCGACGCGCCGGCCACCGCGGGGGAGCAGGAGGGAGTACTCGCCGAGCGGGCCTCGTCCGTCGGGCACCTGTCGGCCGGCCACGACCCACGGACGGTAGGCGGCCGGGCGGGAAGTGGAGGCTCGCCAGTGGGCGCATACCTGGTGGGCGTGGAGATGGTCGGCGTCGGAGATCAAGAGAGCCGAGATCTGTGCAAGAAGATCGGCGGGGAGGGAGGACCAGCCGCCGGCCATCGCGAGGAACAGGTTTAGCGAAAGCGTGACTGATTTACCGGCCTTCCTGCTAGTTTTATCAAAGCCACGACAATCCAAGTTTGATGCGGTTTCGATTAACCGCGTCAGATTTTTTTTTTTGATGGGGCGCGTCAGATATTAACCCGGCACCCGATCGAGGTTATTTTTTTTTTTAGAACTTCGGAAGGGGTTTCCTCCTACCTAATTTTTTTAAAAAAAGGAGCTAAGGCAGCTCAATGTTGTACATGCAAGAGATTACAGGGAGGAAAAACATCTAGAGAAAAAACAAAAACACACAGTCCAATCTGCTAGCCAATGTTGAATAGAAGCCTTCTCCTCATGTTTGGCTCTAAGAGCCCAAAGCTTGCAGGTGTCCATGCATTGCTTGGCAACTATGTGAACTGGGGTTTCAACATTATCAAAAACTTTCCTGTTTCTTGCCAACCAAGTACTCCACAAAGCAGCTGTATTGACTAAACTCCAGGTATTCTTCTTCTGAGCCGGGCAACTCTCCCTTGCGGTGTCATAGATATTTGTAAGCTTCTCGCATCTGGTTAAATTAATCCCTAAGAGCGCAAGGATTTGAATTGCTCTACCACAATTTAGAGAAAAATGTTCAGTAGTCTCCCTTTCCTTGCAGCCAAAGGGACATATCTCGTCATCCACAATATTCTGACGGAGTAAAACAATTCTCACTTTGATCCTTCCTTTGATCAGAAGCCAAGCAAATTTTTTAACTTTTTTAGGTGCTGCACATCTGCACATCTCCATACCGCCCCAGTTCATGATGTTGTATAGGTTGCTAACTGAAAAAGAGTCTGTTTTGTCAAAACGACAGCCCCTCTTATCGCCTTGTAAGTTTTGCAAATTACAGGTGCCCAAGAACCGAAACAACGCTTCCTTTTCTTGATCGGCCCGGTCTGAGGTGATGTGGTTAAAAGGGATAGTCCAAACTCCGTCCCTCCAGCAGTCCGCAACTAAGATATTTGGCCTAGTGGTGTGTGAAAATAAAGCTGGAAAATGGAAGCAAAGAGGACCATCAGTCGTCCATTTATCTTTCCATAATGAGGTAGTAATCCCATCACCCAGCTGAATACATGTAGCATTTCTGTAGGTGTCAATCATCCCCCACAGTTTGTTTCCACGCTCTGGTTTGGGTGGTTGGCGTGTCTCCAAAATCCTTTCCTTGCAGGTGTGTAGCCACCACCCATCTGGCCCAAGGCGAGTTGGGCTGAGTTAAAATACGGTGGACGAATTTTGTCAGCAAACAAACATTTTGAATTCGCAAGTTCTTGATACCAAGCCCACCTTCTTCAAAGCTTCTGCAAACATAGTCCCAAGCAACAAGACAGTCGCTACCATTCACAGATTTTTTCCCTTTCCAGAGTCTTTCAAGCTCATCAATTGCCCACTGCGGTAATTTGATACAAGACATGAGGTAGGCTAGGAGGGCTGACAGAACAGATTTTGTCAAAGTGAGTCTCCCACAACGTGTAATGAAATGAAGTGAAAAGCCAATTTTGTTTTCAATAGCCGAGATATATGATAGAAAAACCTCTTTTGGAAGCTTAGAGTCAGAGAGTGGAAGCCCGAAGTATACCTGTGGGAAAGAGGCCACATCACAGTTTAGAGCATTAGCAATCTCTGTAAGATTAATTGGTACAAAGGTTGATTTACTGAAGTTTATTTTTAGTCCAGTAGTGCTTGCAAAGTCATCTAGGATTTGCTTCAAGAATTTTGCATGCTCCACTTCTCCTTGTATGACGATCAAAGTATCGTCTGCATATTGTAAAACTGGGCAGGGCTGGTCTTCTAACACCGGGTGTCGAAGAGATCCATTAGCTGCAGATTTCTTTATAGCCTGTTGGAGAACATCAACCACCACAATGAAGAGAAGAGGCGATAAAGGATCCCCTTGCCGCAACCCCCTTTTAATATTGATCTAGTTCCCTGGAATCCCATTAAGTAAAATTGCTGTTTTAGCCGATGTAAGAAGCTCCTTCATCCACAAGATCCACAAAACCTCTAATATGCATGATTGTAAATAAAGCATCCCAAGAAACCGTGTCGAAAGCTTTACTGAAATCCAGCTTGAGAATCATAGCTTTATTCTTCCTTTTTTTGTAGGTCTGAACTAAATCCATTGCATACATAAAATTGTCTGCAATGCATCTTGTCTTGACAAATCCAGTTTGGTCCTCATCCACAAGGAGTTTGATCAAAGATTGCAGCCGTGCTGCTAAGATTTTGGTGATCTATTTAACCGTGCAATTAAGGAGAGAAGTAGGCCTGTAATTGCTCGGAGAGCTATCATTTTCCTTTTTGCGAAGCAGTATCATATATGATATGTTAAGTCCTTCCAGTTTAGTATCACCACGGAAGAATTGATCAAAGAATTTCAGAATATCCTATTTGATAAGAAGCCACAAATCTTGATAGAATCCAAACCCAAAACCTTCCGGTCCAGGGCTTTTGTCCCTAGGAATATCTCTAATAACTCTTAAGATTTCTTGTTCACTGAAAGGTATTGTCAGCTGTGCTAAGTTAATAACGTGGGGGTACAACCCCTGGATATCAATGTGTGGAGTAGTCCTCACTTCCGTTCCCATGATGTTTCTGAAATAATCAGTCATGATTTTTTGCTTAGCCTCCTGAGTGTACTGCGGATGTCCATCATGCTGAATCACTTTGATCTGATTAGCTCTCAGCCTTGCCGACGCTCTGGCATGGTAAAATAAAGTATCTTCATCCCCAAGGACACACCAGTTTACTTTTCCTCGTTGCATGGCTGCCACTGCAATGGAATGAATCAAGGTTTCAATTTTCTGCTTGACCATTTCTCTGAAGAAACACTCAAGCTTTGTCAGTGGGCGTCCTTCCTCAAGCCAATCTAGAAAGGCCAGGGTGAATTTATTTGTCTCCAACACTTCCCTATCTGCTTGAAAAGTTTTTCTCCACGTCCCAATATTTTTCCTCAACAGTTTCAGGTTACGGCAAAAACACTTTGTTGTGTCCCTGTAGGAGGGGAAGTGACTCCAACCTTCGGTGACCAACCCGGTGAAGCCAGTTCTGAACTTCCAATTATTTTCATAACGAAAAATCTTGGACTTTGGAATAGTAGTAGATGCCTGTATCTTCAACGGAAAATGATCAGATGTGACCCTGGGTATAGAATGTAGAGTTGTATCCGGTAAACAGAGATCCCAATCTGCATTGATAAAGGCTCCGTCGATTCTTGTGAGGATGGGTGGGTCTTGAAAATTAGACCATGTGAAATTCCTGTCCAGCAATGGCAATTCCTGAACTTGCAAGTCTCTGATCACATCATTGAACCGACTAGTTTCAGATAAGGTAGCTCTACCAGTGCTTCTGTCCTCCCCAGACCAAACAGTGTTGAAATCTCCCGCTATAATCCATGGTCCATCGATAAATGGCTGCAACTGTCTAATATCATCAAAGAACTCATCACGTTCAGAGTCAGCTGTCGGCTCATAAACATGTGTTGCCCAAAGGTGGAATTCTGAAATTTCAGAGTGTAGGTGTACTGTGAGCGATCTGCTTTTGACAATAGTGTTGCAGCATTTGAAGTTCTTCGAGTTCCAAGCAGTTAGGATACCACCTGCAGTACCTATGGCATCAATGTGTTCAAAATTGTCATGCGTGGTAGGGAGGAAAGAGTTCTTTTTGAAATATGAGATTGACTGTAACTTTGTTTCTTGGAGGAAAATCACGTCAAACATATTTGAGGAGAGTGAGTCCCTGACCAGCTCACATTTCTTACCATCGTTCAGACCTCTTACATTCCAATCCCCCAAACTGAATTTTTTGAAACTAGTTGTCATGATGAAACAAAGGAAACTGCAGTGGAAACAGACTGTTCGACAGCAATACACATACATACCACTAGAAGAAGAAACCTGAAAATAACATACGCAAATAGATGAAGCAACATCAACGATGCAAAGGGCCACTTGGTTGCTTATGCTGCAGCCGCAACCTCCCCACTGAACCATGGATTCTCTATTCATCTTCAAACTCTTTTGCATCATCAGAGATTTTCACCAGTTCAGTCTCTGTAAAGCCACATGCTTTCCCCAGGTAAAGCAGGTCTCCAACTTGCAGGTTTGGCTGAGCGGTTCCTTCTTCATCGAGGGCAAGGCCCTTGAGCTTCTTCTGTGGCAGCGCCAGCTGCCGCCCTTCTCGCAGACTCTCTACTTCTCTTGCCTTTTTCTGAACCGCTCAGTCAACCACTCGGATGTACTGTCCGTCACCCTGCTGGGCGATCCTCTTGCTGCGTTTTGGCACCATAGCTTCCATGGTCGCCACCATTTCCTCGCGAGGGACAAACACAGGGGAAGACGGTGACATAAACATCGAGCTAATGTCAAACGTATCTTCCTCCCCAGCAATCGTGTCCGTCACCCTCGGCTCCTTCTTGCGAACCATCTTTGGTGAACTCAAAGGGTCCACCGTAGAGGTGGCTGCGCCTTCAGTGAAAGGCCGCACCACATCTTCTACCCCCCCAGACCAGTTGAAACCTGGGGCCGGCAGGTTTGGTGTGGGAGTCTGCTCGCCAAAGGCAGTTGCATCTGCCAGCCCCGGGAAGGTCAGGAACAGCGTCATTTCCTCTGGCACCGTCATCAGTGCCTCCTCCGATGGGTACACGTGCTCGGCAATGTCCTGCGAGGCAAGAACAGATGAAGACCCGCCCGGGCCACGAAGAACTGTGACCGGCGATCTACGAGGATATGCGTGGTCAGAAAGTGTGTCCTCAGAAAAGCCTGCCAATGAGTCCACGCCAGAAGAGGAAGATAAGACAGGGATAAACCATGGCGCCGGAGGGAGTGGTGGGGATGGTGGTGGGGATGGCGGGAGGGAGAGATCTAAAAAACCACCGACATCAATCCAAGTGAGCGTGTCGTGGCCTCCCTCCTTGACCACGAGGAGTCTCGGGATCTTGCTGATGCACTCGAGATGCACGGTGACGGATATAGTGCTGAAGTCATTGTCAGAAAAGTAAACAAGATCAACAGCCACAAGGGCACCGAAGGGAGAAACCGCTTTAGCAATGGATTTTTCAGTCCACTGTTGCATTGGGAAACGATAGATAAAAATCGATGCAAGGAACCCCACAGAGTAATCAAAGTTGTATTTTGTGGCATTATGTGGGACAAAGGAGACAGCATAATCTATTCCCCCCATTGAACAGAGGTTTCTCCAAGACAAAGTTCCCTCTCCGCTCCGCTGTAGAAAATAGCGAGAGCAGATCCCTGGGATGAAGGGGCAAGCCGAATGGAAATATCTGGAGCAAGCTGAAAGACAGCCCTTCGGATGATAGTGTCCGGATTGAGAGCGAAAGGGAACACAAAAGCATAAGCAAGATTATCAAAGCGCCCCATATCTACCTGAGGGAGATAGACATCAAGATAATTTGGCCTTTGGGGGAACATATCGTCAATGTTAGGGGTGAACACAAAGTCTCCATTCCCTCCACCCGGCAACATCTCCACCGCTCGGAACGCAGGCACACGATCTCCTTCAAAAACTTGATGTGACTAGCATGAAAAGGTGTAGCATAATATTTCAGGAGCACTATTAAAGTAATCAACAAAGATCAACATGAGCACCAATACCAATATGATCATACATCAGAGCATCTCGAGCCGTTGGGGCTCCGGTCGAAATTCGGCGCTATTTAGCGCCGGATTGGACGAAAGTTTGGCTCGGGGAGCACCGAAGTTCCAGCCGTCTCCCCGGTATACACCCGGGGTTCGGCGATTTTTAGAGGAAAAACGTCCCTGGATGCCAAATTTCGTGCATAATTAAGCAAATTTGACCAGTTTTGCCAACATTTGGCTTATTATTACAAATAAAATTTTACCGTTCAACAAAACAAGACAAGTTTTCAAACAAATCAAATGGAAACTAGTTGGTGTTGCCTCGAAGCATCCATATGTGCTCCACCAGATCATCCTGCAGCTGTTGATGCATTGTGGAGTCTCGAATCTCCTGACGCATAGCGATGAACGCAACCCACGATGTCGACACCTGGTGGTTAGGCTGTGAAGAGGACCCTCTCTGTCATATGGTGCAGCTAGCTCGCTCGGAGGAACCGGATGCTTCCTCTCATCCTCGATAATCATGTTGTGTAAGCACGCACAACAGTTCATCACCTCCCACATCTGATCTTTGGACCAAGTCAAAGCAGGGAACCGGACTACAGCAAATCTCTGCTGGAGGACACCAAATGCACGCTCGACATCCTTTCGGCAAGCTTCTTGTTCCTTGGCAAACTGCTGCTCCTTCGGAAGGTCGGGACTTGCGATAGTCTTCACAAATGTTGCCCACTTTGGATAGATACCGTCTGCAAGATAGTACCCTTGTTGTACTGCCGGCCATTGATCACAAAGTTAACCGGGGGAGCATGACCCTCAACAAGCTTGGAGAAGACCGGCGAGCACTGCAAGACGTTGATGTCGTTGTTGGATCCCGGTATACCAAAGAAGGAGTGCCAATCCAGAGATCATGGGTAGCCACTGCCTCAAGTATCACAGTGCAGCTTTTTTTGTGACCCTTGTACATTCTCTGTCAGGCAAACAGACAGTTCTTCCATTTCCAATGCATGCAGTCAATGCTTCCAAGCATCCCTGGAAATCCTCGAGCTTCATTGACAGCGAGGATCTTAGCAGTGTCTTCGACAGTGGGTGATCTCAAGTAGATGTCCCCGAACACTGCTATCACCGCCCTGCAGAACCGGTAGAAACAATAAAGGGCGGTGGACTCCGCCATCCGAAGATAGTCATCGGTAGAATCACCATGAGCTCCATATGCCAGAATCTGCATAGCCACCGTGCACTTTTGGAGGGCGGAAAACCCTGCCATGCTGGTGCAATCCAACTTGCATCTGAAAGAGGAGTCGTACTCTCGAAGGGCATACACAATTTTCAGGAAGAGCTTCCGGCTCATCCTGAAATGACGCCTAAAAACAGCCTCACCGTGCAATGGATCATCGGTGAAGTAGTCGGCGTAGAACATGTAGTAGCCCTCCATTCGCTGCCTCGGCTTGCACTTCCGGCGACCTGGTGCCGACCCACCACGGCGACCAATGACCGACTCGGCGTACAAGCCGGACAGGCAAGCTAGGATCAGCAGGTGCTCCTCGTCTTGGGCGGCGGCTGCCGTTTCTTCTTCAAGAATCTCGGCGAACATCTGCTCCTCCTCCTCCTCGTCGGAGTCCATGTCCGGCCAGGCAATTGGACGAACAACTGCTGGGTGTGTCGAAGAGGAGCGACGCGAGGGAGCTGCCCGGCGGCAAATAGGCAGAGGGCACGACGGGCGACGGAATATAGGCTGCTGGGTGGAGGAACGACGGATTTGAGGCAACCGGCCGGCGGATTGGCGAGGGGTGGTGCCAGCGGCGACAGAGCAATGGGAGGGGAGGAGGGATTTACGTCGACAAAGTGGTGGGGTTCCTTTGTTCTCTCGCCGACAGAGCGGGCCCGTCCCCACTTTTCTCTCGTCCGGAGTCCCCGATCGCACCCCGGGGGGGCGGGGATGGCCTGGACTCTCCGGACGGATGAAAGACCTAATCCGGACGAAAACGAGGAACCGGGGGCGCGACTGGGCCGTTTTCGTCCATCCGGATAAAAAAGGCGTCCTGGGGGCCTCGTCGGGGAGACGGCTGGGGATGCTCTTATACAAACCACCATTGTCGAAGATGTAGTAGCATCCGGGAAAAAAATGTGAGGACCATCCTCCTCTTGACAACCTTGATAGAAAATCCAAAACCGATCCGGCGAAGTAAGATCTAGAAGACCATACCTTTGAAACTTTAATCTTCTAACACCATCGTCGACATCGCGAAGGAGATCTCTTTGTCGAACTAAGAGGAGAAGATTGTTTATTGTAGACGATGCCATCTCCATTGATACGGAGGCGAAAACGAAGACAACTCCAAAACCCTAATCTAATATTTTGAAACAACTACTTTTATTAAAAACTCAACTTCTAGATCGGGTTTTTTTTTATGTTAGTACTGACAATAATACTTATGGCCGGCCGGAGGAGTGGGGACCGACTTATGGAAGAGGAAGAATCAAGGCGGCGGCTAGATTTTGGAAGAGGCAGCTGGGAGGAGAAAAACTTAAAACATTTTCGGAATTGCTGAAAATCAGGCGCCTGAGATTTATTAAATTCAGTCACCTTATCATCCATTAGATTAAGTGCATAAAAATTCATGCAATCTTGTTGATTTGAGGTCCTCCAGGGATGTTGCATGCTGGGCCGCTGGTTATTGCTTTGTTGTGGGCAGTTTGCCTGTTGCGTTTTCATGGGTTTTGCTTTGATTTGCTTCGCTTCTTTTCCATGCCCTCTGTAGCATGTGACGTTTAGCAAATGTTTGTTCCTTTTTTCCATGCTCCGAGTTCTTGTTCGTTGCAAAAAAGAAAATAGGGACACATGTATTGTAGCTGAGAAACATGTTCCTGGCCATTGGATTATGTAATGATTTATGCTAGTTTAGGGAGTTATAGATTGGTTGTAACTGAGATTTTTTGTTTTCTAGTTGCATGTGAGTCGCAACTGAGATTTTTTTCCAGTTGCACATGGATCGCAATAAAAGTTTTCCAAATGCATGTGATTGTCGCAACTGAGATTTGCCCACTTGCATGTGGGTGGCAACTGATATTTTTCCAGTTGCATGTGGGTTGCAACTGAGATTTTTTCGGTTGCATTTGAGACTTTTTTTTGTTACATGTGGGTTACAACTGAGATATTTTTCAGTAGCATGTGGGTCGCAACTAAGATTTTTTCTGTTGCTTGTAGGTTGCAACTAAGTTTTTTTTTCAGTTGCATGTAGATTGCAATTGAGACTTTTTTTTGTTACATGTGGGTTGCAACAAAGATTTTTCCCAGTTGCATGTAGGTCGCACCTGACCCAGTTGCATGTGGATCGCAACTACTCCCTCCGTCCCGGTTTACAGGGCCTACGCGTATTCTAATATTGTAAATTTGATCAATATAATATAAGTTTTACAATATAAAAATTATACCATTAGAAAGTACAACATCTGAACTTTCTAATCATATATATTTTTAGTATATATATTATATCATGTTAGTTAAATTAATGATCTAGAGATACACGTAAGACCTATAAACCGGGACGGAGGTAGTAAGATTTTTTTTCGTCGCTTGTAGGTTGCAACTGAGACTTTTTAATTGCAGTGGGATTGCAATTAAAATTGTAGGGATTTTCTTCCAATTTTTTTCTCGTGAATGATGTGTGTACGGAGCTTTGTTTTTTTTTTCTCTCATACTCGTTTATGTAATGTAACAAGAAAATAATAGACCTCACGTGCTAGGAAAAAATTGTGACTGTTTCCGTAACCGGCTAGTGCTTTATCTGTAGACAACAAGTAAAAGGTCGAGTCACGTTAGAGTAAATCTCAGGTACTCCTCTTGTATCTCTTTGAAAATATCATGCCCTATGTAGTTGTTGTTGGAGAAAATATTGACTTGCTCTTGCTAGATCCTCCATAAATTGTAGATTTCTAGATGTCTCCTTTTAAACACCACATACCACTAACACGTCACAAGAAGAACAAGTAAGAAATATGATCATAAGCATCAATGAAATCATAAGAAAGCATCACAAATTCACACCAGATAATTAACTAAGAGGAGCATGCATGATCATTATCAAAATTGATCACAAGTTCATCCTACCACCACAACTATGGTGTCAACCTACGACCACAACAAAAATGGGTGTCATTTAGACACCACAAGTTTACCCTCACATTCGGGGTTAGTATATATACCACCTCATAAAAATATACAGTCCATCAGAAGTTTTTTAGGCCCTAACTACAACCAAAATGTACACCATCACCATCACCTCCATGCATGCATCCCCACCTCCAAGTGTCGTGGGAATCAAGGATACCCCCGCTTCACTTGTGCATTTTATTCCAAGTTGTGCTCCAGCTATACCTAAAATGATATCAAGCACGAAACGTTGAGGAATCCTGATGTGATCTTAAAAAATCTATTCATGTATATGGCAGAGGGTAGTGTTTGCATCATCACATCATTTGTTAACATGATTGACCTACGACATGCCATTGAATTATGGAACAATCAGTGGTAGGGGTACTTATCATTCTAGGAGTCATTAAGCTTGCAGTTTCATGAATCTTGCCATCAGCATTGGCCATTCATTCATGCATCCTCGCATTATGCCCTGAAAACATAATGCCAGATGCAAGTCAGCTAGATCCTCCAGGTAGTAAAAAATGTGGAAAAAAAGAGATCAAGAAGCCATGAATATTTTTCTCACCTCTTACTCTGCAGAAGACCCGTCTCAAGATAAACTGTCTGTGGTTAATTCTAAAGAAGAATTTGTTTGCCTCATCCAGACAACAGGAAAGTTGTTTCCCGGTTGATTAAGTCTAACTAAAGAAAGGTTACATAAACATTGCTACTCAATATAAAAAACACAATAGCACGGCTCATACCCAATCACTTATTTTTCCTTCTTTATTCAAGTCGTCTACAGTGTACAAGTTGACTATTTGAATTCAACTACGTTTACACATAAATAAAAAAGGTATCCGGAGTTCAGCCACAATAAACAAAAAGTGGCCAGAATATTTCTAATGGAGGCAAAGAACATTTGATCAAATGACCTTTCTTACCGCTTTTGAATTGAAAAGACATACTAACAGGCTAAGAGCTGTCAAAAATCAGCAGAACCGCGAGCGAAAAATGTTATGTGGAAGTTTCGCTGTCCCTCACAATCGGCTGTTCACCTTCGAACTCGGATATCACGATAAGCGAATCTGTCATTTCAAGAGAAAGTGGCTCCAACTTGTTTGTAGGATTTATATGCTGTCATGGTTAAACAAAAGATGAATTAAGATAGATGATCAAGACCGAATCATGAAATCTGAAAAGAACGTCATGTCTACAGAAATCAGATATAAATAAGCTAGGTAGCTTTTTAATAGCAAAGTTAGAAAGAACCTGCTCTGAAAAAAATCTAATTTACTTTGGGAACATCATTTCCACATAATCTAACAAATAAAAAGAGAGTATTGACCTGCTTCTGGTCCTTAACGTAGCCAATAGCAACTTCACGACGCAAAACTGCCCTTTCAGACAGCTCCGAGAATGATATTTTTTCTCTTTCCTTCATGTACAGTCCTATCTCCTATAATGAGCACATGCAGCACAGACAGATGATTGAATGATCGCAAGCAGCAAATAATTTACTGGGAATACAAATTATGGTCATGTTACCTTAATATAAATCTCATCTCCTTCAGCATCCAGAATATCCTTCCATACTTCATTTAGCTCGCTACATTCCGCAACTACATTTCATTTTTATCATGAGACAGAGCCTTCTGGGAAAATAAAGAGCCAAATGATAAGTAGTGAACCAACCTTGTGCCGTCACAAGACTCATAACTTCCTCTGCGCCAACAAACGAAAGGGAGGGTCTTATTCTAGATATCTGCATAAAAAGCAGAGATAAGAACTTATTTCCAAAATTAAATAGTTATGAACTTGGGAGTTGAGATATAGTAGATTCTTACTTGCTTTCCCAGTCCCGTGTCTACAATTTCTGATACAAGATGCTGAACCTAACACATTCAAGTACAAATTTGTAAACTCAAGCAAATTAGTGTTCTGTTAGTATTGGAGTACTTATAAGAAAAAACATTGCATGAAATGACTAATTGGACCACACCAAGTTAAATTCAAGCACGAAACTAAATAGCCGTGGAGAACTGTCTATTTTGTTGGCCCAGTAGTAACATAAATAGCAAGGATTTGTTGATTCCGGGCCAGGTTTTTCAAGACAGCTCAGGTTTATCAATATGGAAACATGGAAGTTCACTTGAACATTCTGAACATTATTCGTAATGACAAGAACTGACCTTAATGTCATTTTTCCGGCAAATATTTTCAGCAAGGAGAAGGGTATATGCTAATTGTTTATCGGCCTGTACAGTATCTGCAAAAACATACATGGATGAAACTTCTCCCTATATAAGGAAATGGTATGGTAATCCAAAGATCGACCAGGGAGCACGTGCTTCTGATGCAAAAAAAGAAAAGAACATCAAGTGTTTTTGAAAGCAATTACACATGCAAATGTTGGGAGTCCTTTATATACGCAAATGTTGTTCAAAAAATATCAGTTTATACCCTGTGGAGAAATCAAGTTTAGTGCTTAACATTTTACTAGACAGTACTGAAATTTGTTTTTCTTTCCAATGTACAAAGAAAGTTCTTTTTTCATGAATACACGTATATGAAAGACTTCAACTGTACATGCGTAATTTTATGTGGAGATTTTGATCATTTGGAAATGGATTTTTTGAAACCACTGGTTCATCCTAGGTGCAAAGTGCATGTGCGCCTGGCAAGCATTATTGTCTCTCCAAAATGGCATATTTCTGTTGTTGGCATGCTACTCATACCTCCAATTAGCCAGTCTCTGTCAGATATCACGACAATTGAAATAGGAACATTTTTGTCACATTTGGCGGATTTTCTGATGTTAATAATTGCTTCCTTCAAAATATCATAGTTCATCGGACATCCCACCTGTATGGACACCATCACATAAAAATTACCAAATAACAAGAGTACAGTATTTTTATGTCTGGAAGAATCTTTTCCAATGACCTTCAAAGTTCAAAGGTACTGCACAAAAGAGAGACAGAGAGAGACCTTATGAGTAACTTTAATATTTTTAAGTTGGCTCTTCATTAGGGGGTTGACAACACTCGTCCGCTCTGTAATAGGGGTTTCTGACAAGACTTCCTACACGTTAAAGTGAATTTGTTATACAAGTTCCACCCTATGATTGCATGAGCACTAGCATCATAGACCTGCCATTTTCTTGCAACAATTATAATGTGAGAGCAGTATATTTATTTCTTGTGACACATGTGTCTATACATACCAATACACTACCAGGTCCAAGGTAATTATCATATTCTCGAATCATGTCAGTAATTTTCGGCCTCCAACCAACAATAAGTATGCATTCCCTTGGTCCAAGTGTACATTCGTTGCTCTGCATAAAATGAAGCATTTGATCAACCCAATAAATTGAGAAGGGAAGAATTCCCAGCATTACATCAAATTTTACCTTAGATAGTGATTTTGACGGGCGCTCTACAATGTTCTTTAGCCGTGTTTCCTTCAGCTCGGTAACCACACTCGTAGATCTTTGAGCCTCATTTGAGTCTGAGTAATGACTTGAATTTTTTGTTTCTTCAGGTATATTTAAAAATGTATACTGTGGTTTTCTCCTCCCACAAACAGGAGCGATAAGAAGCAACTGTGAAGCAACGAAATGAAGAGTGCATCATGTAATCAACTAAACAGTTATATACCAAGCATCCTGGCATGACTGATGATATAAAAGCAAAATATAACATCCATCCATCTTCTTCTTATTTTCCATTAACAATACAGCTCCATACTGCTTTCTTTCTGTTTCCCCGTTAAGTTTAGGTCACGAAAAAGGTCCAAGGATACTAGCAACATGTTCATAAGTTTGCATAGCTTATGTCAATGTTAAGTAGCTAACAGAATATGTAATATATACCATGGGGGCAACACAAATTATTACACTATATTAAACAGAATAATAATTTAAGAACTGAAAAGTTTCTAATAATTACTTTTAGGAACCAATTTTTCTCATGGAATCCTATAACTAGAGACAAAGATTTGGTCCGCAGATATGGAAAATAACAACCAGAAATTACATACTTTATCTGTTTCTTTCAACATTGTGTCTTCACTTGGGTGGAAGTGAATCCTTCCGGACCGAAAAATACCACAAACAACTGCCTGATCATGAGCATAAAGGGGAATCATAACAAAGAAGTGGTGCAGACTGCTGATTTTAGGCATTCACTTATTTGAAACAACATTACGTCTTGGATTTTACGTCTCACATCCTTAAACTTTATGCCTCCTACTTCAGGAATGCTGAAAAGGCTGAAGATATTTTCTGCAGGATAAAACAACCCAAGTCAAGAAGCCAAAGGATAAAGGTCATATCATCTAGGCTAAAGATAAGGCAGATACGGATAGCCAAATTAATGCAAGGCAAGAGCATGCATACGGGCGAGCCAATAATGAGTTTGAGTCAAATATGTGTATGGGTAGGTTATGAGATGGGCTTGGAGAGTGTTGAAGTATTGCAATAGGCCAATAGGGTACTGCAAGGCGTCTGGATAGGGTAGGAACAAAGTCCACACATGGTGCAATGGGTTGAACATGATCAAACCCACAGAATAATCTTGTTGCATTGTAACCAGCTGCACGGTTTTGTTGGGAACCATGGAGTCTGCAAAAACTCTTTTCTAATCTTGTTGTAATGATATACTAATTATCTTCTGCATATTCGTGAAAAAAGGCATGTGTTCCTCCGTATTTGGGAATGCAGGTATAGCAGCCAAACAGACTTGGCGGCCGGATGCTTGTGTAGCGGGCCCCAGGAAAAATGGGGGCTGGAATACTATTCAAAGGGCCTGCACGCAACAAATTTTGCTAATAAATGCTAGGTTAAAAGTTATTCCACTGGCGGTGTAGCACTGAAATCACAAATGCCTAATTGCGTACTTGGCCATAGTAAACAATAAGTACTTTGAGGAATATAGATGAGGAAAAAGGGCATGTCTGGCATGTGGTCATGACCAAAGTTGGCCATAAAAATATGGAAAAATATCTAGCCAGAAAGTGCAGTATTAGAG
Organism: Lolium rigidum; assembly: GCF_022539505.1. Classification (NCBI taxonomy): domain Eukaryota; kingdom Viridiplantae; phylum Streptophyta; class Magnoliopsida; order Poales; family Poaceae; genus Lolium; species Lolium rigidum. The sequence goes on from NC_061511.1 coordinate 135,911,061, forward strand.
CATTACACAGCATGACCACTATTTAGTTCAGAAACAAAATTTCGACTCCCATGTATGAGTGGTTTCGAGGTTAGGCACGAAACAGAAGGGCAGCAAAATATATCAACTAAAATTTATCGGCAAATCCAGCAGTGGCTAATCAATAATTGCATGTCAGATGCAATTATTTGTTGATTTCCTGGAATTTGGTGCTATGACCTGTCAGCTGCTAATCCTTAAATAGAATAACAACAGCCATCTGCACTCTTCCCAACATTATTTTACCAGAAAAATCATAAAGATAAGAGTAGTACTGCGAGAATTAAGCAAGTGTCTGTAGATTTTGAGAAGGCCCTTTTGCCTAGAGCACTGCACAAATAGCTTAGAAGCAACCATCTCCACCGGTTGCACATTTAAGCCTGTGATTGATTTCAGAAGTTCGATGGTGGTTGAGTTAGAAGCCTACAATTATACAGCAAGGTCAATACATAAATGCCTAATGTTGATGTATACAACTTTTAATATAAATGGTGGAGCATGTATATACCTCAACAATGGTAGGAACTGATGCAATTTGTGGAACAGATTGGAGAGCCAATAAAGAAATAAATGCATCTGTATCCACTTCATATCTGACCATATTCAACAAGATGTGTTTTAGATAAATAAAGCAAAACCAAGTAATCAAGCAACAGGTCAACAGCAGAAGTTCTGTTATGGTGCATTGACCCTATAGCAGTGGTCTTATCGTGCTATATTGGACCGCTAATTTCGTTGGTTAGTTACTAGACAATTCTATAAAAGGACATCCATATTGTAATTTGAGAATTAGGCAAAGATTAATCAGAAATTATAAATTCTCCCTCTTCTCAGTCCGGCCTCCTAGCCATGGCGGGTGGCATTGCCAGCCGATCAAGAGCGTACGCATACCCTCTGTCCTCCGACCCTACTAAATCATGCAGACAGCACATTTGCTTTCAAATTAACTGCTGCTGCTAACAAATAATACATAAAATTTAGCATATGGCATCTATATCCAATAAGGAAAATAAACAAAAAAAAATCTTTTGAAGAGTTTATCTTGCTCCATTTTCTAATATAGCTGCTGTTTTTCTCAAGCTATTCATCTTAAAACTTCTAATTGAAAAGTTTCAAATGTCCCATCCAATACTAGAACAATGGATACCACATATAGCAATCCACTTCACAGGATTTTGATGGCCCACGCAGATATCAACAGAGTATACAAAATAACGCAAACTTGCATTCTCCAAAATCATTTCCAATACAGAAAACATAGAGAAAATCACATGTCTATAGTATACATACCGTTCATTCTTTGATGGTAAGATGATTATAGACTTTGCTTTGTTTGCTGCTGCTCTTTCAAATGATTTTGTCAAGCTAAGGCTACAACTGCAATTTTAAGTGAAGTAAAAACTGAGTTTTCACATATCAAGTGAAACCTCTCTTCTAAGGGTAAATAGATTGAAACAAGTTGCATGTGTTCAGAAAGCATCACAAGAAGTGTATAATCCCTTTTACCTCTTGGTGAATAAATCAACATGGTTTAAATCTTTAGATATGCTATCTGCAAGCTTCTCGATATGCTTTCTGGGAAGTTCCGAGAGAAGGAGAATTCTCTGCTTCCTTTACATTATTCAAAGAAGGTAATGTGCTGTATTAGATCAAGTAGATAGATATTACCTAAATGCTAAGGCTATCCTTCAGTTACCTTGCTGTAGCAGTACCTACGCGGATTGCTGATTCATGGAACTTATTCAACTGATTCAATATGGATGTCAGATGACTATTGACTCCGCAGATGATGATATGATCATCCTCAAGGACTTGTAACTGTGCGCCTTCCCTAACCTTATACATTTGGGTCTGTGCAGAACCAGGTGACAGTTTAAAGGCTTTTACATCGATATGACAAAAATTCACCTCAGTTTCATACTATACTGAAATAAAACTCACTCTAAATTGTTCCGTCATTGCGCTTAACAAACGAGAATAGAACAATATACCCCAGATAGCAAGAAAGAACCCAATAACACGCTCAATACGCGTCTTTTGCTGTGAAAAAAAAAAAGCAAAAGAGCGTATTAAACAGAGCTCTTTACAATAAAAATATCCATAGAATGGTTCAATCAACAGCAAGGTCACATAACTAAGCATATTCTTCTTAAGTCAGAAAGCAATTGGCACTTACTCTTAGATGAGTAGATGATGAACATAGACATGCCCAAGCTTCCCATAAGCACTCCTCCAGAGGCTGTTCCTTCTTCCTGAAAAAGAAACCAGTATTTTATTTTTGTTAGTACTGACTAGTGAATATGTAGGATATCCTTTTTGAGAAACAGAAAAGAAAAAAATCAAAACAAGCATGCACTTTTAAATAAGTTACAGACCTGAACTTATGAAACAGCAATCCTCCAACAAACACGATAGAAAAGCACGTGACGAGCAAAGTGATAATAGACCTATGAAGACAGTCAAACAAAGTAGCAAGTTAATTGACCATGAAAAAGGAACTTCAGTTATTATATGATGAACTTTTAGAACCCAGCAACTGCAACAGTATGGAAAAAGATGCATTGCACAATACCAATAATACATGTCTAGATAGTAAAAGCTAGATATATTTCACTTACAAGGCAATGTTTCGGTCAAGCTGTGTATTGAATAGATAGTACAAGCGTGAAATACTCCATCTGACATCAGGCAGTGGTGGAAGAGTCACGTCTAACTTAAGAGGCGCAGGTGTTCTGATAGGATCAGACATGCAAGCAAATGGCAAACTTGTAATATTGTGCGACATCACAGGGAACAATTTCATCATCAACTGTATCTGGCCTATAACAACTCTGAGGAGAAGGCATAACGTGATGCTTACTATAGTCACCACGTTGGAGTTTCCCTGCCAAGTTGAATAGACATTGGACATTTAGTAAACAGAACGTACATTGAAGAGTACCTGTTGCAAAGTAATGTGTCTAAGGGGAAGTATGTGTTGACTATGATGGAGAATGCTGCTTACATAGGGTTATGGCTAGTTTTCCTATTCCTGAGTAATTGCAGGTTCCTCGACTTCTCTAGAACCACTACTTGTCAAACAAGTACAGGACTACTTTGAGCTAGATATCTAGGCCAAAATACCTTCTATATGTCTCCTCACAAGGGAATGCATAGGTGTCAAACCATACTTCCAAAGGCACGAATGGGTTATATTTTTTGTGGTACTGTCATATACTGGCCTTTGTCCTCCAGGAAATACAAGTTGCATATTTCCTACCATGGTATCAGAGCTCTAGGTTCTCTCCCACCACATGCGCAACTTGTGCTCATCTCATTACAATTTCCGATCTAATCCATCTGCTCCATGCCGCCGCTACACAACTTGCTCAAGTCCGTGCTGAGCTACTACGAAGGACTCATTGTCCCTGCAATTAGTGATGTGTCCCTGCTACGCTGCACTAAAGGACCACGTGCCGGAGCTCCGCCCACTGGGAGTTGAACACCCTTCCAGTCAGGCTGCCGGCGCCGCCTGACCATCAGGCCATCACGCCGCCTCCCAATTTCTTGCAGACTTTGCAATTAATTGATCCATATTCCATCATAATCACGGACCAATCTGGTTGTGGTCACCCCCGAAGGAACAACTCAAACTGCTATTTATTAGTGAGATAGGCCTTGTGCACTGGGTTAACACTTACCTCAGCAAAAATCAACTAATGCTCTTGGAAACAATTTATGCACTCAGATTGTCCTAGAGGCTATAGATTATCAGAAGACTGAATAATCAACCAGTGAAAAAAATTATCACCTTAGCAGGAAAGCATAGGTGATTTTCTGTCTCTGACGCAGCCGACATTTCCACATTAGGCACGATTCCCATGCCGCCTTGCCTCTTGGCCGAATGGAACACTCTTGCCCCTCCTGGTGAAGGTAAAGCTTAAACAGATACCACGCAGTATGAACACATAACAACATCACCCAATTCACCACAAGGTTAACAGTTACAGATTTCTATCTATACTTGTACTCGGTTTCCAAGAGGCTAGAGATTATCAGAAGACTGAATTATCTGTATCTAGAGGCTATAGATTATCAGAAGACTGAATTTATGCACTTAGATTGTCCTAGACCTAGAGGCTATAGATTATCAGAAGACTGAATTATCTGTATCTATAGACAATCATAGACAACTAAGTGGCTAAGTAAGTGGAGGAGAAACTTGCTGCATTTAGTACAACGAACCTGGGTTGCTGGGGAGATGGCTAGACGAGCAGCGAACCCCGATCCCGCCGGCGCGACAGATGTGAAATCGGCCTGGGTACGCACGGAACCTATAACACACGTCTCCTCAGGAATTAGCGTGTGGATAAGAACAGCGGAAGATCAAATCAAAGGCATCGCTGCCGGTCACCGGCCGCCACATGCATGTGTAGTATAATGTACGACTCCATCAACAGTATCGGGTGTACCTGAGGAGTGCCCGGGGCGGCCGGGAGCGGAGAGCGGACACCGGCGACGAGGCGGCGGCGGCTGCGTCGAGCTGCGACCTCATCTTGGCAGCAGTTAATCCGCGGGGGCGGAGGAAACGAAGCCGCGATAGGGGAGCATGCGGGAGTGGAATCGAGCGGTTGACTTTACTAGACTGCGCGGGGATACGGGGTGCCTTCGAAGTTCCAAGAATTAAAGCATTACTTTTCTGAAGAGAATGGCTTCCTCCGAATGAAAATGGGTTGGCGAGAGGAGAGCAGGGACACAAATAATCGGAGGATAAGTGCGTGCCAAAGGAGGCCCGAGAGCCTTTTCCATAGGGCAAAGCTAGATTTTGTTTGTATATACCATCTCAAAAATATCTCATTTGTACGTGTCTCGGTGAACTTTTCCTCGAACGATAAATTTGGTGGTGGAAGCAGCAAATTTATACTACTCCATCAGTATAGTTGTTGGGTTAGAGCATCTCTACCTGATCCCATATTTTTAAATCTGTAAAAATTTAGATATAGGCTCATTTTGAGCTCGCGTGGATCAGATTCCGTATGTACAAACTAAAAAACTCGAAATCAAATTTCACGTGAGAATCCAACATGAGATCAAGTTCATCAGTACATTTTAATTTGATTTACAACATACATTGCAAAATCAACACAATTATTCATAAGTCTACACGGCCGCTAACCTATCTGAAGATAACATTCTAGCAAGGAATGGAGGCCCCTCAGGCCACTTGTGGTCCACGCCGTCCAATCGGGAGACGTCGCGGGATCCTGGCCATCGGTGACCTGCCCCTCTTTCTAGCTATCCTCACTGAATGGTGGGGGGCTGCTTTCCGCGTGGCCCGGACGTCAACGACTAGTGGTACGTGGAGTTGTGTCGATATAATCCTAGTTTTCAACAATCAGCTCGGGAATACCTCATCGGGGCATGTGGACGTTGCGGAGCACTTGACATGACGGTGGCGCTCTCCTACTTGAGCTCGATGCGCTCGATCTTGGCGTGGCGGACGGCGGCCTCCCGATGGAACTCCTTGTACGTGCGGACCTTGGTACACGGCCGAATGCGCGTCTTCCTCCTCGTGTTGCTTCGCCTCCGCCACCTCCCATGCCGAGACACGGCGGAGCTCCTCGAGGGCCGCCGCCTCGGCTTTGTCATTGTCGACGAAGTTCCCCTCGTCGAAGACCTTCGTTGGGCGCGCCTGCTCCTCTTTCGCTGCCCAATCCTCCTTGGAGGGAGTGGGGAGGCGACGGCGCGAGGAGGAAGACAACCCCGCCTCCCCAATGTACACGTACACGGCGAGCGACCGCAGCGGAGTCAAGCAGTAGTTGGTCCACTTTCGCACGACACGCTTCTTAGTGCCCTCGGATCGGACCCACGCGGCGTGCTCCTCGGTGGAGCGGCCACGGGTGCTTCCGCCAAGTTGCGGCGAGGTGCTGCCCCTTTTGTCGGAATTGCCGAAACGAAACATGGTTGTGCACTCGTGCGGCGGCGGAGCGAAAGTAGTGTTTCAGCCTTTTTCCAGCGCCGCATTAGCCGATATATGTAGCGTACGAGCGGTACAGTTCACAGTCCCCTGTTGATCATTTACAGGCTGAGCAGGGGATATGGGCTATGATCTGCTGTCGAAGCCAAGCCAAGCCGAAACTATAAACCCGCCAAATTTTATAGTTTTGGCCCGGTTTACGGATCTTCTAGAGATGTTCTTACCTGCCATATTTTTTTGTTTGTTGTAAACATGGTTTTGGAGCTAGGCAACATAGGAGCAATAAAATGTAACGTTATTTGTTATTGTACTGTAAAGGAACAACTATCGACAACTTAGCATCAACCATAGAAAAAAATCGCCACGGTAGCGGACAACTTCAAAATCCAGCCCACAATGTAACTACAAGCACTGGAATCTCAAGGTCTATCATAATGCCAGCTTTACGGACAGTTTAGTCCCGCAATGTTAACTGGGGAAACTTGGAGCAGTTTATACGGGATATTATTCTAACTCTTGTAACTGAGTGAGAATGGAAGAAGACCTCGAGCACTCCTCCTCCTCCTTCCCTGCCTCGCCACGGATCGTGCGCGCGTTCGAATGACTTGAGTCTTTTTTTAGCTTGGTGTACGTCTCGACGTGTGTGTGCATGCTATACATGTGTCCTTGGCTACCTATGTGTGGCGGTTCGGTCGGCGCTCCCTTCTCGTGCTATACGAAGAGACGAGACGCAGAACGCATCTAGAGTTCTCCACTCACTTTTGTCTCTCTCTTGAGTCCAGTTACTTTTGTTGCATTGTCCTCTAGTTTTCCCCGTCTCGGTGACTATGTGCATGGTTGTCTCAGAGAGCAGGCCTCTGAAACCCCGTCCGCTAAGATCCTGCACCGAGAGGCGGGCGATAAGGTTTTTGGGAGCATCTCGGTGCGACAGCTTGATGTTGTTCGAGTTCTTCCCTGCTAGCTTGATGCTTTATAGACAGATTCGGCGACTCCGACAACACCATGGGCAACATCAACAACGACCATGGTGATGTTGCTGCTAGAGCGCCCTTCCCGGTCTCGATGTGAATGCTCATCATATCTTACGTTGCACTAGTACTTGTTACATATTCAGATCTGCTAAATGTGGTTAGTCTGCTATGTATGGTTAAGTATGTTAGTGCATCTGTGATGTTGATTTTGGTAATTAAACTCACCAGAAATTTTCTAATAATCTAACAATACTAACAAAAAATACTTATATGTGTAGGCAATTTTCACTGTCTGGTTTTGAAGTTGCGCTGAAATCGAGTCTGGGTACTGATGACCCACAAGTATTGGGGATTGCAACAGTCTTCGAGGAAAGTAAAACCTAACTTATTGATTCGACACAAGGAAAGGTAAAGAATATTTATAAGCATGAACAGTGGAGTTGTCAATTCAGTTGCACCTGGAAAAGCACTAGTAACAGGGGTGATGTGAAAGTAGCAGTAATATGAGAGCAACAGTAACAGTAACACAGCAGCAGTAGCAGTAATACAGAGGCGATGGCACCGGAAAATATTCATGTGCGTAGTTGACTGTAGAGCAATGATGATGACAGAAGGACCGGGGTTCCCAGCTATCTACACTAGTGGTAACTCTTCAAATAACTAACATGTGTTGGGTGAACAAATTACGGTTGGGAAATTGATAACTGTGAGGGCATGAGAATGCATGCTATAATAATATAAAAGTTTACTATAGTATTTAATTGGGCATTACAACATAATACATAGACCGTAATCCAACTACGTCTATGACTAATAATCTACCTTCCAGTTATCATCCGAACCCCTTCCAGTATTAAGTTGCAAGGAACAGATTGTCGCATTAAGAAATGTGTGTAAAGTAAACAATAGAATTATCCTTAGACAAAACATTATTGTTTTCTTCCTAGTAGCAATAGCACATCTACAATCTTAGAGGTTACGTCACTCTTCCAGATTACTAGAGGCATTAACCCACTATCGAGCATAAATACTCCCTCTTGGAGATACAAGCAACTACTTGATCAGGGTAACTACAAGTACCGGAGAGCATACAAGATCTTAAATACCAGTAGTATGATAATATGATGAACAATCTGATTACAATTGCACAATTTATCGGATCCAAACAAACACAACACCAATTAAATCATATGGATCTCAATCATGTAAGGCAGCTCATGAGATCATTGTATTGAAGTACATGGGAGAGAGAGTACCAACTAGCTACAGCCAAGAACCCGTAGTCCAGGGGAACTGCTAACAAACCATCATGGAGTCGAAGTGGATGCGGTGGAGTCGATGGAGATGGCTCCGGGGGTCAATCCACGTCCCGGCAGGGTGCCGGAACAGGAACTTTTGACCCCCGAAACTTGTCTGGACGATGGCGGTCGCGATGGAACTTTTCGTGGATGGAGACTGAATGTTTTAGGGTTTTTGCATCGAAGGGAATTTATAGGCGGAAGGGCGAGGTCGGTGGCCTCCTGGGTGGCCCACACCATGCCATGGCATGGGCCCACCTTTGGCCGCGCCATGGCATGGTGTGGCCTCCCTGTGGCGCCACTTTGTCTCTCCTCCGGACTTCGTCTTCATGTCGGAAAATAGGAGGTTCGGCTTTTGTTTCGTTCAATTCCGAGAATATTTCCTGTACAACTTTTCTGAAATACAAAAACAGCAAAAAAACAAGAACTGGCACTGTGGCATCTTGTCAATAGGTTAGTTCGGAAAATGCATAAAAGTGCCATGAAGTGTAGACAAAACATATAGAAATTGGTGTAAAACAAGCATGGAGCACCAAAAATTATAGATACGTTTGCAACGTATCAACATCCCCAAGCTTAACTCCTGCTCATCCTCGAGTAGGTAAGTGATAACAAAAAAATAATTACAAAACATATTACAAATGCTCTCATAAAAGCTAGAGAAGAGAAACTAAAACTTGAAACTTCTATTCCTAGGAAGTTGGAAGATGGTTGGGAGCCCATCATTAAGATAAGGGTCAATGATTTTGATTGTAATGCTTTATGTGATCTTGGTGCAAGTATTTCTGTTATGCCTAAGAAAATCTATGATATGCTTGACTTGCCACCATTGAAAAACTGTTATTTGGATGTTAATCTTGCTGATCATTCTATAAAGAAACCTTTGGGGAGGATTGATAATGTTCGCATTATGGTTAACAATAACCTTGTCCCCGTTGATTTTGTTGTCTTGGATATTGAATGCAATGCATCTTGTCCCATTATATTGGGAAGACCTTTTCTTCGAACTGTTGGTGCTACCATTGATATGAAGGAAGGTAATATTAAATATCAATTTCCTCTTAAGAAAGGTATGGAACACTTCCTAGAAAGAGAATGAAGTTACCTTATGATTCTATTATTAGAACAAATTATGATGTTGATGCTTCGTCTCTTGATAATACCTGATTCACACTTTCTGCGCCTAGCTGAAAGGCGTTAAAGAAAAGCGCTTATGGGAGACAACCCAATATTTTACTTCTGCACTTTGTTTTATATTTGAGTCTTGGAAGTTGTTACTACTGTAGCAACCTCTCCTTATCTTTATTTTATTGCATTGTTGTGCCAAGTAAAGTCTTTGATAGTAGAGAACCAACCTGTGTTTGGATGGTTAGGAGGGCAGTGGCACCCCCTGCCCACCAGAGTTCAAATCCCAGATTTGACACTTTGGTGTCTCATAAAGGCGGAATATTCTTCAGTGGGAGGCGACGTTCCCGTCGACAGCGAGGTGCCTGTGGTGACTTCGTCAATCTCAAGACCCGCAGGATTAGTTCTTCAACGCAGTCTCTTGGAGGTGCTCATAGGGGTAGGGTGTGCGTGTGTGCGTTCATAGGGGTGAGTGTGTGCGCGTATGTATGAGCGTCTTTGATTGTACTGTGTTTCGCAAAAAAAAAGTCTTTGATAGTAAAGTCAATACTAGATTTGGATTACTGCGCAGAAACAGATTTCTTGCTGTCACGAAATTGAGCAGCCCCTTCTGTAGGAAATTAGAAAAATCTGCCAATTTACGTGCGTGATCCTCATATATGTACGCAACTTTCATTCTATTTGGGCATTTTCATCTGAGCAAGTTAAGTGCCCCAGAAAAATTCGTCTTTACGGACTGTTCTGTTTTGAAAGATTCTGCCTTTTATTTCGCATTGCCTGTTTTGCTATGTTTGATGGATTTCTTTGTTCCATTAACTTTCAGTAGCTTTGTGCAATGTCCAGAAGTGTTAAGAATGATTATGTCACCTCTGAATATATGAATTTTCAATTATGCACTAACCCTCTAATGAGTTTGTTTTGAGTTTGGTGTGGAGGAAGTTTTCAAGGGTCAAGAGAGGAGGATGATACAATATGATCAAGAAGAGTGGAAAGTCTAAGCTTGGGGATGCCCCCGTGGTTCATCCCTGCATATTTTAAGAAGACTCAAGCATCTAAGCTTGGGGATGCCCAAGGCATCCCTTCTTCATCGACAACTTATCGAGTCACCTCTAGTGAAACTATATTTTTATTCCGTCACATCTTATGTGCTTTACTTGGAGCGTCCGTTTGTTTTTATTTTTGTTTTTGTTTGAATAAAATTGGATCCTAGCATTCCTTGTTTGGGAGAGAGACACGCTCCGTCTGTTTCGTATGAACACATATGTTCTTAGCTTTATTCTTAATGTTCATGGCGAAGGTTGAAACTCGCTTCGTTCATTGTTATATGGTTGGAAACGAGAAAATGCTGCATGTGGTAATTGGTATAATGTCTTGAATAATTTGATACTTGGCAATTGTTGTGCTCATATAGATCATATTTAAGCTCTTGCATCATGTACTTTGCACCTATTAATGAAGAACTACATAGAGCTTGTTAAAATTTGGTTTGCATGATTGGTCTCTAGAGTTTAGATATTTTCTGGTTAAGGTGTTTGAACAACAAGGAGACGATGTAAAGTCTTATAATGCTTGCAATATGTTCATATGTAAGCGTTGCTGTACCGTTTTATACTCGAGTTTGCTTCAAACAACCTTGCTAGCCTAGCCTTGTATTGAGAGGAATTCTTCTCGTGCATCCAAATCCTTGAGCCAAAAACTATGCCATTTGTGTTCACCATACCTACCTACTACATGGTATTTCTCTGCCATTCCAAAGTACATTACTTGAGTGCTACCTTTAAAATTCTATTCTTTGTCTTTGCAATATATAGCTCATGGGAAAATAGCCTTAAAAACTATTGTGGTGAAGAATATGTACTTATGTATCTTATTTCTTAATAAGTTGCTTGTTGAGCGGTAACCATGTTTCGGGGACGCCATCAACTATTACCTTTGTTGAATATCATGTGAGTTGCTATGCATGTTCGTCTTGTCTCGAAGTAAGGGCGATTTTCATGATCAAATGGTTTGAGTATGCATATTGTTAGAGAAGAACATTGGACCGCTAACTAAAGCCATGAATCATGGTGGAAGTTTCAGTTTGGACAATCAATCCTCAATCTCTTATGAGAATTTTATCTGTTGTTGAATGCTTATGCATTAAAGAGGAGTCCATTATCTGTTGTCTATGTTGTCCCGGTATGGATGTCTAAGTTGAGGATAATCAAAAATGAGAAATCAAATGCGATCTTTCTCCTTAGACCTTTGTACAGGCGGCATAGAGGTACCCCTTTGTGACACTTGGTTGAAACATATGTTATGCAATGATAATTGATACATCTCCGACATATCGATAATTTCTTATGTTCTGCCACATTATTGATGATATCTACATGTTTTATACACATTATATGTCATTATTATGCGTTTTCCGGAACTAACCTATTGACGAGATGCCGAAGGGCCGGTTCTCGTTTTCTCGCTGTTTTTGGTTTCGGAAATCCTAGTAAGGAAATATTCTCGGAATCGGACGAAATCAACGCCCAGCATCTTAGGATTGCACGAAGCTTCCAGAACACCCGAGAGTCGCCAGAGGGGGGCCACAGGCCCACCAGATGGTAGGCCGGCGCGGCCAAGGGGGGGCCCGCGCCCCCCTAGTGTGTCGTCGCCTCGTCGACCCTCCGACTCCGCCCTTCCGCCTACTTAAGGTCTCCGTCGCGAAAACCCTATTACGTTCGACGAAACCAGAGAAAACCTTCTAGAGCCGCCGCCATCGCGAAGCCAAGATCTGGGGGACAGGAGTCTCTATTCCGGCACGCCGCCGGGACGGGGAAGTGCCCCCGGAAGGCTCCTCCATCGACACCACCGCCATCTCCATCAACGCTGCTGTCTCCTGATGCGTGTAGTTGACACGTCCGTTGGGAACCCCAAGAGGAAGGTGTGATGCGCACAGCGGCAAGTTTCCCTCAGTTAGAAACCAAGGTTTAATCGAACCAGTAGGAGTCAAGAAGCACGTTGAAGGTTGATGGCGGCGGGATGTAGTGCGGCGCAACACCGGAGATTCCGGCGCTAACGTGGAACCTGCACAACACAACCAAAGTACTTTGCCCCAACGAAACGAGTGAGGTTGTCAATCTCACCGGCTTGCTGTAACAAAGGATTAACCGTATTGTGTGGAAGATGATTGTTTGCGAGAGAAAACAGTAAAAACAAGTATTGCAGCAGATTTGTATTTCAGTATTAAAAGAATGGACCGGGGTCCACAGTTCACTATAGGTGTCTCTCCCATAAGATAAAAGCATGTTGGGTGAACAAATTACAGTCGGGCAATTGACAAATAGAGAGGGCATAACAATGCACACACATGACATGATAAGTATAGTGAGATTTAATTGGGCATTACGACAAAGTACATAGACCGCCATCCAACTGCATCTATGCCTAAAAAGTCCACCTTCAGGTTATCATCCGAACCCCCTCCAGTATTAAGTTGCAAAGCAACAGACAATTGCATTAAGTATGGTGCGTAATGTAATCAACAACTACATCCTCGGACATAGCGCCAATGTTTTATCCCTAGTGGCAACAGCACAACACAACCTTAGAACTTTCTGTCACTCGTCCCGGTGTCAATGCGGGCATGAACCCACTATCGAGCATAAATACTCCCTCTTGGAGTTAAAAGTAAAAACTTGGCCGAGCCTCTACTAGAAACGGAGAGCATGCAAGATCATAAACAACACATGTGTAATAACTTGATAATTAACATGACATGGTATTCTCTATCCATCGGATCCCGACAAACACAACATATAGAATTACGGATAGATGATCTTGATCATGTTAGGCAGCTCACAAGATCCAACAATGAAGCACAATGAGGAGAAGACAACCATCTAGCTACTGCTATGGACCCATAGTCCAGGGGTGAACTACTCACTCATCACTCCGGAGGCGACCATGGCGGTGTAGAGTCCTCCGGGAGATGAATCCCCTCTCCGGCAGGGTGCCGGAGGAGATCTCCGAATCCCCCGAGATGGGATCGGCGGCGGCGGCGTCTCGGTAAGGTTTTCCGTATCGTGGTTTTTCGCTTCGGGGGTTTCGCGACGGAGGCTTTAAGTAGGCGGAAGGGCAGAGTCGGGGGCCAGACGAGGGGGCCACACCATAGGGCGGCGCGGGCCCCCCTGGCCGCGCCGCCTTGTGGTGTCGCCACCTCGTGGCCCCACTTCGTGTGTTCTTCAGTCTTCTGGAAGCTCCGTGGAAAAATAGGCCCCTGGGTCTTCGTTTCGTCCAATTCCGAGAATATTTCGTTACTAGGATTTCTGAAACCAAAAACAGCAGAAAACGAGAACCGGCACTTCGGCATCTTGTTAATAGGTTAGTTCCGGAAAATGCACGAATATGACATAAAGTGTGCATAAAACATGTAGGTATCATCAATAATATGGCATAGAACATAAGAAATTATCGATACGTCGGAGACGTATCAAGCATCCCCAAGCTTAGTTCCGCTCGTCCCGAGCGAGTAAAACGATAACAAAGATAATTTCGAAGTGATATGCCATCATAACCTTGATCATACTATTTGTAAACATATGTAGTGGATGCAGCGATCAAAACAATGGTAATGACATGAGAAAACAAGTGAATCATATAGCAAAGACTTTTCATGAATAGTACTTCAAGACAAGTATTAATAAGTCTTGCATAAGAGTTAACTCATAAAGCAATAAATCAAAGTAAAGGCATTGAAGCAACACAAAGAAAGATTAAGTTTCAGCGGTTGCTTTCAACTTGTAACATGTATATCTCATGGATAATTGTCAACATAGAGTAATATAACAAGTACAACATGCAAGTATGTAGGAATCAATGCACAGTTCACACAAGTGTTTGCTTCTTGAGGTGGAGAGAGATAGGTGAACTGACTCAACATAAAAGTAAAGAGAATGGTCCTTCAAAGAGGAAAGCATCGATTGCTATATTTGTGCTAGAGCTTTTATTTTGAAAACATGAAACAATTTTGTCAACGGTAGTAATAAAGCATATGAGTTATGTACATTATATCTTACAAGTTGCAAGTCTCATGCATAGTATACTAATAGTGCCCGCACCTTGTCCTAATTAACTTGGACTACCGGATCTTTGCAATGCACATGTTTTGACCAAGTGTCACAATGGGGTACCTCCATGCCGCTCTGTACAAAGGTCTAAGGAGAAAGCTCGCATTTTGGATTTCTCGCTTTTGATTATTCTCAACTTAGACATCCATACCGGGACAACATGGACAACGAGATAATGGACTCCTCTTTAATGCATAAGCATGTGGCAACAATTATTATTCTCATATGAGATTGAGGATATATGTCCAAACTGAAACTTCCACCATGAATCATGGCTTTAGTTAGCGGCCCAAAGTTCTTCTCTAACAATATGCATGCTCCAACCATGAAGGTGGTAGATCTCTCTTGCTTCGGACAAGACGGACATGCATAGCAACTCACATGATATCCAACAAAGAATAGTTGATGGCGTCCCAGAAACATGGTTATCGCTCAACAAGCAACTTAATAAGAGATAAAGTGCATAAGTACATATTCAATACCACAATAGTTTTTAAGCTATTTGTCCCATGCGCTATATATTGCAAAGGTGAATGATGGAATTTTAAAGGTAGCACTCAAGCAATTTACTTTGGAATGGCGGAAAAATACCATGTAGTAGGTAGGTATGGTGGACACAAATGGCATAGTGGTTGGCTCAAGTATTTGGGATGCATGAGAAGTATTCCCTCTCGATACAAGGTTTAGGCTAGCAAGGTTATTTGAAACAAACACAAGGATGAACGGTACAGCAAAACTCACATAAAAGACATATGGTAAACATTATAAGACTCCATACCGTCTTCCTTGTTGTTCAAAACTCAATACTAGATGTTATCTAGACTCTAGAGAAACCAAATATGCAAACCAAATTAGCAAGCTCTAAGTACTTCTTCATTAATGGGTGCAAAGTATATGATGCAAGAGCTTAAACATGAGCACAACAATTGCCAAGTATCAAATTATCCAAGACATTTTAGAGTTACTACATGTATCATTTTCCAATTCCAACCATATAACAATTTAACGAAGATGAAACTTCGCCTTGAATACTATGAGTAGAGCCTAAGGACATATTTGTCCATATGCTACAGCGGAGCGTGTCTCTCTCCCATAAAGTGAATGCTAGGATCCATTTTATTCAAACAAAACAAAAAACAAAAACAAACCGACGCTCCAAGCAAAGTGCATAAGATGTGACGGAATAAAAATATAGTTTCGGGGAGGAACTCGATAATGTTGTCGATGAAGAAGGGGATGCCTTGGGCATCCCCAAGCTTAGACGCTTGAGTCTTCTTATATATATGCAGGGGTGAACCACCGGGGCATCCCCAAGCTTAGAGCTTTCACTCTCCTTGATCATATTGCATCATACTCCTCTCTTGATCCTTGAAAACTTCCTCCACACCAAACTCGAAACAACTCATTAGAGGGTTAGTGCATGATAAAAATTAACATGTTCAGAGGTGACACAATCATTCTTAACACTTCTGGACATTGCATAAAGCTACTGGACATTAGTGGATCAAAGAAATTCATCCAACATAGCAAAAGAGGCAATGCAAAATAAAAGACAGAATCTGTCAAAACAGAACAGTCCGTAAAGATGGATTTTATTAGGCCACCAGACTTGCTCAAACGAAAATTCTCAAATTGAATGAAAGTTGCGTACATATCCGAGGATCATGCTCGTAAATTGGCGTAATTTTCTGAGCTACCTACAGGGAGATAGACCCAGATTCGTGACAGCAAAGAAATCTGGAACTGCGCAATAATCCAAATCTAGTACTTACTTTTCTATCAAAGACTTTACTTGGCACAACAAAACATAAAACTAAGATAAGGAGAGGTTGCTACAGTAGTAAACAACTTCCAAGACACAAATATAAAACAAAAATACTGGAGTAAAAACATGGGTTGTCTCCCATAAACGCTTTTCTTTAACGCCTTTCAGCTAGGCGCAGAAAGTGTATCTCAAGTAACATCGAGAGATGAAGCATCAACATCATAAGCTCCCACATTTGTAGTGGTACTAGGGGCTTTGTCAATTTTAGGCCTATATTAATATTTCTTTGGTTTAGACACTTTAGAGGCATACATAAACTTTTGCTCCTTCCCCACATAAGCTTTCTCTCTAAACTGTAAAGATGAAAAGGTTGAACACAAAGTTCCCATAGCTTTTTCAAGTTCGCCAATCCTATTAATTTGATTATCATGGTCAACACAAGTTCCTAGGACACTAATTCTCTCATCAATTCCTCCTAAGGATTTATCAAGTTCATCAGTTTTATCAAGTAATATCTCCAACTTAGTTTCAACACTCGGAAAATTTTTCTCTATGGTTTCCAATTTTTTCATAACATCCTCAAGGGAGGTTTCAATTTTAGTTTCATTAACAGGTGGTGTTCCAAATAAACTCTCAATAATGCAGCTAGCTTCTAAAGCGGGAGCACCTAGGAAGTTACCTCCCGCGAGACAATCAAGAACATATCTATTCCAGCTAGAGATACCAACATAAAAATTCCCGAGTAGGATAGTAGTGGAGTGTTTCTTAGTACACCTATTATGGGCATCACTAATTCTATACCAAGCATCTTTTAAACATTCTCCCCCTTGTTGCTTAAATGAACGAACTTCAACTTCGGGATTACTCATTTTAGCGGTAGTAAATAAGACAAACTAGATAAAATAAATGCAAGTAAACTAATTTTTTTGTGTTTTTGATATAGCAAACAAGACAACAAATAAAGTAAAGCTAGCAACTAATTTTTTTGTGTTTTGATATAATGCAGCAAACAAAGTAGTAAATAAAATAAAGCAAGACAAAAACAAAGTAAAGAGATTGAGAAGTGGAGACTCCCCTTGCAGCGTGTCTTGATCTCCCCGGCAACGGCGCCAGAAATTTGCTTGATGCGTGTAGTTGACACGTCCGTTGGGATTTCCAAGAGGAAGGTGTGATGCGCACAGCGGCAAGTTTCCCTCAGTTAGAAACCAAGGTTTAATCGAACCAGTAGGAGTCAAGAAGCACGTTGAAGGTTGATGGCGGCGGGATGTAGTGCGGCGCAACACCAGACATTCCGGCGCCAACGTGGAACCCGCACAACACAACCAAAGTACTTTGCCCCAACGAAACGAGTGAGGTTGTCAATCTCACCGGCTTGCTGTAACAAAGGATTAACCGTATTGTGTGGAAGATGATTGTTTGCAGAGAAAACAGTAAAAACAAGTATTGCAGCAGATTTGTATTTCAGTATAAAAGAATGGACCGGGGTCCACAGTTCACTATAGGTGTCTCTCCCATAAGATAAAAGCATGTTGGGTGAACAAATTACAGTCGGGCAATTGACAAATAGAGAGGGCATAACAATGCACATACATGACATGATAAGTAGAGTGAGATTTAATTGGGCATTACGACAAAGTACATAGACCGCCATCCAAGCTGCATCTATGCCTAAAAAGTCCACCTTCGAGGTTATCATCCGAACCCCCTCCGGTATTAAGTTGCAAAGCAACGGACAATTGCATTAAGTATGGTGCGTAATGTAATCAACAACTACATCCTCGGACATAGCGCCAATGTTTTATCCCTAGTGGCAACAGACACAACACAACCTTAGAACTTTCACGTCACCTGTCCCGGTGTCAATGCAGGCATGAACCCACTATCGAGCATAAATACTCCCTCTTGGAGTTAAAAGTAAAAACTTGGCCGAGCCTCTACTAGAAACGGAGAGCATGCAAGATCATAAACAACACATGTGTAATAACTTGATAATTAACATGACATGGTATTCTCTATCCATCGGATCCCGACAAACACAACATATAGAATTACGGATAGATGATCTTGATCATGTTAGGCAGCTCACAAGATCCAACAATGAAGCACAATGAGGAGAAGACAACCATCTAGCTACTGCTATGGACCCATAGTCCGGGGGTGAACTACTCACTCATCACTCCGGAGGCGACCATGGCGGTGTAGAGTCCTCCGGGAGATGAATCCCCTCTCGGGCGAGGGTGCCGGAGGAGATCTCCGAGAATCCCCCAAGATGGGATCGGCGGCGGCGGCGTCTCAGTAAGGTTTTCCGTATCGTGGTTTTTCGCCTCAGGGGTTTCACGACGGAGGCTTTAAGTAGGCGGAAGGGCAGAGTCGGGGGCCAGACGAGGGGGCCACACCATAGGGCGGCGCGGGCCCCCCTGGGCCGCGCCGCCTTGTGGTGTCGCCACCTCGTGGCCCCACTTCGTGTGTTCTTCGGTCTTCTGGAAGCTCCGTGGAAAAATAGGCCCCTGGGTCTTCGTTTCGTCCAATTCCAGAATATTTCGTTACTAGGATTTACGAAACCAAAAACAGCGAGAAAACAGGAACTGGCACTTCGGCATCTTGTTAATAGGTTAGTTCCAGAAAATGCACGAATATGACATAAAGTGTGCATAAAACATGTAGGTATCATCAATAATATGGCATAAAACATAAGAAATTATCGATACGTCGGAGACGTATCATCTCCCATGAGGAGGGAGTAGTTCTCCATCGAGGCTCGGGGCTGTACCGGTAGCTATGTGGTTAATCTCTCTCCTATGTGCTTCAATACAATAATCTCATGAGCTGCCTTACATGATTGAGATTCATATGATGATGCTTGTAATCTAGATGTCATTGTGCTAGTCAAGTGGATTTTACTTATGTGATCTCCGGAGACTCCTTGTCCCACGTGTGTAAAGGTGACAGTGTGTGCACCGTGTGGGTCTCTTAGGCTATATTTCACAGAATACTTATTCACTATTATGAATGGCATAGTGAAGTGCTTATTTATATCTCTTTATGATTGCAATGTGTTTTGTATCAAAATTTATCTGTGTGCTACTCTAGTGATGTTATTAAAGTAGTTTATTCCTCCTGCACGGTGTAATGGTGACAGGTGTGTGCATCGTGTAGTACTTGGCGTAGGCTATGATTGTGATCTCTTGTAGATTATGAAGTTAACTATTGCTATGATGGTATTGATGTGATCTATGCCTCCTTTCGTAGTGTGAAGGTGACGAGTGTGCATGCTATGTTAGTACTTGGTTTGGTTATGTTGATCTGTCATGCACTCTAAGGTTATTTAAACATGAACATTGAATATTGTGGAGCTTGTTAACTCCGGCATTGAGGGTTCGTGTAATCCTACACAGTTAGTGGTGTTCATCATTGATACGTCTCCAACGTATCGATAATTTCTTGTGTTCCATGCCACATTATTGATGTTATCTACATGTTTTATGCACACTTTATGTCATATTTGTGCATTTTCACGGAACTAACCTATTAACAAGATGCCGAAGTGCCGATTCTTTGTTTTCTGCTGTTTTTGGTTTCAGAAATCCTAGTAAAGAAATATTCTCGGAATTGGACGAAATAAAAGCCCGGAGGCCTATTTTCTCACGAAGCTTCCGGAAGTCCGAAAGAGAGACGAAGAGGGGCCACGGGGCGCCAAACCCTAGGGCGGCGCGGCCCCCCCTTGGCCGCGCCGGCCTGTGGTGTGGGCCCCCCGTGCCGCCTCTTGACTTGCCCTTCCGCCTACAAATAGCCTCCGTGACGAAACCCCCGGTGCCGAGAGCCACGATACGGAAAACATTGCGAGACGCCGTCGCCGCCGATCCCATCTCGGGGGATCCCGGAGATCGCCTCCGGCACCCTGCCGGGAGAGGGAATCATCTCCCGGAGGACTCTACGCCGCCATGGTCGCCTCCGGTGTGATGTGTGAGTAGTCTACCCCTGGACTATGGGTCCATAGCAGTAGCTAGATGGTTGTCTTCTCCCCATTGTGCTATCATTGTCGGATCTTGTGAGCTGCCTATCATGATCAAGATCATCTATATGTAATTCTATATGTTGCGTTTGTTGGGATCCGATGAATAGAGAATACTTGTTATGTTGATTATCAAAGTTATGCTTATGTGTTGTTTATGATCTTGCATGCTCTCCGTTATTAGTAGATGCTCGGCCAAGTAGATGCTTTTAACTCCAAGAGGGAGTACTTATGCTCGATAGTGGGTTCATGCACGCATTGACACTGGGACGAGTGACGAAAGTTCTAAGGTTGTGTTGTCTTTGTTGCCACTAGGGATAAAACATTGATGCTATGTCTAAGGATGTAGTTGTTGATTACATTACGCACCATACTTAATGCAATTGTCTGTTGCTTGCAACTTAATGCTGGAGGGGTTCGGATGATAACTTCGAAGGTGGACTTTTTAGGCATAGATGCGGTTGGATGGCGGTCTATGTACTTTGTCGTAATGCCCAATTAAATCTCACTATACTCATCATGATATGTATG
Source organism: Lolium rigidum (assembly GCF_022539505.1). NCBI lineage: Eukaryota > Viridiplantae > Streptophyta > Magnoliopsida > Poales > Poaceae > Lolium > Lolium rigidum. The sequence continues at coordinate 135,931,839 of NC_061511.1, forward strand.
TGCATGGTCATGCTCTCTTTATTTGTCAATTGCCCAAGCTGTAATTTGTTCACCCAACATGCTTGTTCGTCTTATGGGAGAGACACCTCTAGTGAGCTGTGGACCCCGGTCCAATTCTCTTTCTTGAAATACAATCTACTGCAATACTTGTTTCTACTTGTTTTCTCTGCAAACAATCATATTCCACACAATACGGTTAATCCTTTGTTACAGACAAGCCGGTGAGATTGACAACCTCACTTGTTTCGTTGGGGCAAAGTAGTTTGGTTGTGTTGTGCGGGTTCCACGTTGGCGCCGGAATCTCCGGTGTTGCGCCGCACTACATCCCGCCGCCATCAACCTTCAACGTGCTTCTTGGCTCCTCCTGGTTCGATAAACCTTGGTTTCTTTACGAGGAAAACTTGCTGCTGTGCGCATCATACCTTCCTCTTGGGGTTGCCCAACGAACGTGTGAAATACACGCCATCAAGCTCTTTTACGGCGCCGTTGCGGGGAGATCAAGACACGCTGCAAGGGGAGTCTCCACTTCTCAATCTCTTTACTTTGTTTTTGTCTTGCTTTATTTTATTTACTACTTTGTTTGCTGCACTAAATCAAAATACAAAAAATTAGTTGCTAGCTTTACTTTATTTGCTATCTTGTTTGCTATATCGAAAACACAAAAAAAATTAGTTTACTTGCATTTACTTTATCTAGTTTGCTTTATTTACTATTGCTAAAATGGCCAACGCTGAAAATACTAAGTTGTGTGACTTCACAACCACAAATAATAATGATTTCTTATGCACACCTATTGCTCCACCTGCTACTACAGACAGAATTCTTTGAAATTAAACTCGCTTTCTTGAATCTTGTCATGAAAGATCAATTTTACGGAATTAGTTCTGATGATGCTGCTGCCCATCTTAATAATTTTGTTGAACTATGTGAAATGCAAAAATATAAAGATGTAGATGGTGATATTATTAAACTAAAATTGTTTCCTTTCTCATTAAGAGGAAGAGCTAAAGATTGGTTGCTATCTCTGCCTAAGAATAGTATTGATTCATGGACTAAATGCAAGGATGCTTTTATTGGTAGATATTATCCCCCTGCTAAAATTATATCTTTGAGGAGTAGCATAATGAATTTTAAACAATTAGATACTGAACATGTTGCTCAAGCTTGGGAAAGAATGAAATCTCTGGTTAAAAATTGCCCAACCCATGGATCGACTACTTGGATGATCATCCAAACCTTCTATGCAGGACTAAATTTTTCTTCGTGGAATTTATTGGATTCAGCTGCTGGAGGTACCTTTATGTCCATCACTCTTGGTGAAGCAACAAAGCTTCTTGATAATATGATGATCAACTACTCTGAATGGCACACGGAAAGAGCCCCACAAGGTAAGAAGGTAAATTCGTTGAAGAATCCTCTTCCTTGAATGATAAGGTTGATGCTATTATGTCTATGCTTGTGAATGATAGGACTAATATTGATCCTAATAATGTTCCGTTAGCTTCATTGGTTGCACAAGAAGAACATGTTGATGTAAACTTCATTAAAAATAATAATTTCAACAACAATGCTTATCGGAACAATTCTAGTAATAACTATAGGCCATATCCTTATAATAATGGTAACGGTTATGCTAATTCTTATGGGAATTCTTACAACAATAATAGGAATTCACCCCCTGGACTTGAAGCCATGCTTAAAGAATTTATTAGTACACAAAGCTGCCTTTAACAAATGCTGTTGAGGAAAAGCTCAATAAAATTGATATTCTTGTTTCTAGAGTTGATAGTCTTGCCTCCGATGTTGATCTTTTGAAATCGAAAGTTATGCCTAATAGGGATATTGAAAATAAAATTTTTACTACAGCAAATGCCATCCAAGTTAGAATTAATGAGAATATAAGATTAATGGCTGAGCTGCGTGCTAGGTGGGATAGAGAAGAAAATGAAAAACTAGCTAAAGAGAAGAATATAGCTAAAGTTTGGACTATTACCACCACTAGTAATGCTAATGCTACACATGTTGCTGCACCTCCTACTCATACTAATAAAAGAATTGGTGTTAGCAATGTTTCCACTTCTAATGCAAAGCGCGAAAAGCTGCTCGAAAGCTGCTAAAAGCTGCTGAAACTGCACTGCGATAAAGCTGCTGAAATTTTTTCCAACATTGGGGATGATGATCCCATTGCTTTAGATTATAATGGTTTGAATTTTGATGATTGCCACATCTCTGAAGTTATAAAGTTCTTGCAAAAACTTGCTAAAAGTCCTAATGCTAGTGCTATAAATTTGGCTTTCACGCATCATATTACAAATGCTCTCATAAAAGCTAGAGAAGAGAAACTAGAGCGCGAAGCCTCTATTCCTAAAAAGCTAGAAGATGGTTGGGAGCCCATCATTAAGATGAAGGTTAAAGATTTTGATTGTAATGCCTTATGTGATCTTGGTGCAAGTATTTCGTTATGCCGAAGAAAATTTATAATATGCTTGACTTGCCACCGCTGAAAAATTGTTATTTGGATGTTAATCTTGCTGATCATTCTACAAAGAAACCTTTGGGTAAAGTTGATAATGTTCGCGTTACCGTTAACAATAACCTTGTTCCCGTTGATTTTGTTGTCTTGGATATTGAAGGCAATGCATCTTGTCCAATTATATTGGGAAGACCTTTTCTTCGAACTGTTGGTGCTATTATTGATATGAGGGAAGGAAATATAAAATATCAATTTCCTCTCAAGAAAGGTATGGAACACTTCCCTAGAAAGAGAATGAAGGTACCTTATGATTCTATCATTAGAACCAATTATGATGTTGATGCTTCATCTCTCGATAATACTTGATACACACTTTACGCGCCTAGGCTGAAAGGCGTTAAAGAAAAGCGCTTATGGGAGACAACCCATGTTTTTACCTACAGTACTTTGTTTTTATTTTGTGTCTTGGAAGTTGTTTACTACTGTAGCAACCTCTCCTTATCTTAGTTTTGAGTTTTGTTGTGCCAAGTTAAGCCGTTGATAGAAAAGTAAGTACTAGATTTGGATTACTGCGCAGTTCCAGATTTCTTTGCTGTCACGAATCTGAGCCCACTGCCCTGCAGGAAGCTCAGAAAATTATGCCAATTTACGTGCATGATCCTCAGATATGTACGCAACTTTCATTCAATTTGAGCATTTTCATTTGAGCAAGTCTGGTGCCATTTTAAAATTCGTCAATACGAACTGTTCTGTTTTGACAGATTCTGCCTTTTATTTCGCATTGCCTCTTTCGCTATGTTGGATGAATTTCTTTGATCCACTAATGTCCAGTAGCATTATGCAATGTCCAGAAGTGTTAAGAATGATTGTGTCACCTCTGAATATGTCAATTTATATTGTGCACTAACCCTCTAATGAGTTGTTTCGAGTTTGGTGTGGAGGAAGTTTTCAAGGATCAAGAGAGGAGTATGATGCAACATGATCAAGGAGAGTGAAAGCTCTAAGCTTGGGGATGCACCCGGTGGTTCACCCCTGCATATATCAAGAAGACTCAAGCGTCTAAGCTTGGGGATGCCCAAGGCATCCCCTTCTTCATCAACAAATTATCGAGGTTCCTCCCACTGAAACTACATTTTTATTCGGCCACATCTTATGTGCTTTTTCTTGGAGCGTCGGTTTGTTTTTGTTTTTGTTTTGTTTGAATAAAATGGATCCTAGCATTCACTTTATGGGAGAGATACACACTCCGCTGTAGCATATGGACAAATATGTCCTTGGTTTCTACTCATAGTATTCATGGCGAAGTTTCTCCTTCGTTAAATTGTTATATGGTTGGAATTGGAAAATGATACATGTAGTAATTGCTATAAATGTTTTGGGTAATGTGATACTTGGCAATTGTTGTGTTCATGTTTAAGCTCTTGCATCATATGCTTTGCACCCATTAATGAAGAAATACATAGAGCATGCTAAAATTTGGTTTGCATATTTGGTTTCTCTAAGGTCTAGATAATTTCTAGTTTTGAGTTTGAACAACAAGGAAGACGGTATAGAGTATTATAATGCTTTCAATATGTCTTTTATGTGAGTTTTGCTGTACTAGTTCATCCTTGTGTTTGCCTCAAATAACCTTGCTAGCCTAAACCTTGTATCGAGAGGGAATACTTCTCATGCATCCAAAATACTTGAGCCAACCACTATGCCATTTGTGTCCACCATACCTACCTACTACATGGTATTTTCCAGCCATTCCAAAGTAAATTGCTTGAGTGCTACCTTTAAAATTCCATCATTCACCTTTGCAATATATAGCTCATGGGACAAATAGCTTAAAAACTATTGTGGTATTGAATATGTAATTATGCACTTTATCTCTTATTAAGTTGCTTGTTGTGCGATAACCATGTTTCTTGGGGAACGCCATCAACTCATTGTTGAATTTCATGTGAGTTGCTATGCATGTTCGTCTTGTACGAAGTAAGGGCGATCTACACTGAGTTGAATGGTTTGAGCATGCATATTGTGAGAGAAGAACATTGGGCCGCTAACTAAAGCCATGTTCCATGGTGGAAGTTTCAGTTTTGGACAAACATCCTCAAATCTCTAATGAGAAAAGAATTAATTGTTGTTGAATGCTTAAAGCATTAAAAGAGGAGTCCATTATCATGTTGTCTATGTTGTCCCGGTATGGATGTCTAAGTTGAGAATAATCAAAGCGAGAAATCCAAATGCGAGCTTTCTCCTTAGACCTTTGTACGGGCGGCATAGAGGTACCCCTTTGTGATACTTGGTTAAAGCATATGTATTGCGGTGATAATCCGGGTAGTCCAAGCTAATTAGGACAAGGTGCGAGCACTATTAGTACACTATGCATGAGGCTTGCAACTTATAAGATATAATTTACATGATGCATATGCTTTATTACTACCGTTGACAAAATTGTTTCATGTTTTCAAAATCAAAGCTCTAGCACAAATATAGCAATCAATGCTTTTCCTCTATGAGGACCATTCTTTTACTTTTATGTTGAGTCAGTTCACCTATTTCTCTCCACCTCAAGAAGCAAACACTTGTGTGAACTGTGCATTGATTCCTACATACTTGCTTATTGCACTTATTATATTACTCTATGTTGACAATATCCATGAGATATACATGTTACAAGTTGAAAGCAAGCTGCTGAAACTTAATCTTCTTTTGTGTTGCTTCAATACCTTTACTTCGAATTATTGCTTTATGAGTTAACTCTTATGCAAGACTTATTGATGCTTGTCTTGAAGTGCTATTCATGAAAAGTCTTTGCTTTATGATTCACTTGTTTATTCATGTCATACACATTGTTTTGATCGCTGCATTCTCTACATATGCTTTACAAATAGTATGATCAAGTTTATGATGGCATGTCACTCCGAGAAATTATCTTTGTTATCGTTTTACCTGCTCGGGACGAGCGAGAACTAAGCTTAGGGATGCTGATACGTCTCCAACGTATCGATAATTTCTTGTGTTCCATGCCACATTATTGATGTTATCTACATGTTTTATGCACACTTTATGTCATATTTGTGCATTTTACGGAACTAACCTATTAACAAGATGCCGAAGTGCCGATTCTTTGTTTCTGCTGTTTTTGGTTTCAGAAATCCTAGTAAAGAAATATTCTCGGAATTGGACGAAATAAAAGCCCAGAGGCCTATTTTCTCACGAAGCTTCCAGAAGTCCGAAAGAGAGACGAAGAGGGGCCACAGGGGCGCCAAACCCTAGGGCGGCGCGGCCCCCCCCTTGGCCGCGCCGGCCTGTGGTGTGGGCCCCCCGTGCCGCCTCTTGACTTGCCCTTCCGCCTACAAATAGCCTCCGTGACGAAACCCCCGTGCCGAGAGCCACGATACGGAAAACATTGCGAGACGCCGTCGCCGCCGATCCCATCTCGGGGGATCCTGTAGATCGCCTCCGGCACCCTGCCGGGAGAGGGGAATCATCTCCCGGAGGACTCTACGCCGCCATGGTCGCCTCCCGGTGTGATGTGTGAGTAGTCTACCCCTGGACTATGGGTCCATAGCGGTAGCTAGATGGTTGTCTTCTCCCCATTGTGCTATCATTGTCGGATCTTGTGAGCTGCCTATCATGATCAAGATCATCTATATGTAATTCTATATGTTGCGTTTGTTGGGATCCGATGAATAGAGAATACTTGTTATGTTGATTATCAAAGTTATGCTTATGTGTTGTTTATGATCTTGCATGCTCTCCGTTATTAGTAGATGCTCCGGCCAAGTAGATGCTTTTAACTCCAAGAGGGAGTACTTATGCTCGATAGTGGGTTCATGCCTGCATTGACACCAGGACGGTGATGAGAAAGTTCTAAGGTTGTGTTGTCTTGTTGCCACTAGGGATAAAACATTGATGCTATGTCTAAGGATGTAGTTGTTGATTACATTACGCACCATACTTAATGCAATTGTACTGTTGCTTGCAACTTAATGCTGGAGGGGTTCGGATGATAACTCGAAGGTGGACTTTTTAGGCATAGATGCGGTTGGATGGCGGTCTATGTACTTTGTCGTAATGCCCAATTAAATCTCACTATACTCATCATGATATGTATGTGCATGGTCATGCTCTCTTTATTTGTCAATTGCCCAAGCTGTAATTTGTTCACCCAACATGCTTGTTCGTCTTATGGGAGAGACACCTCTAGTGAGCTGTGGACCCCGGTCCAATTCTCTTTACTTGAAATACAATCTACTGCAATACTTGTTTCTACTTGTTTTCTCTGCAAACAATCATATTCCACACAATACGGTTAATCCTTTGTTACAGCAAGCCGGTGAGATTGACAACCTCATCTGTTTCGTTGGGGCAAAGTAGTTTGGTTGTGTTGTGCGAGGTTCCACGTTGGCGCCGGAATCTACGGTGTTGCGCCGCACTACATCCCGCCGCCATCAACCTTCAACGTGCTTCTTGGCTCCTCCTGGTTCGATAAACCTTGGTTTCTTTCTGAGGGAAAACTTGCTGCTGTGCGCATCATACCTTCCTCTTGGGGTTGCCCAACGAACGTGTGAAATACACGCCATCAATCATCCAACAAGAGAGTGTAGAGTCTAGCATCTATCTATTTATTATGTTATGTGATCAATGTTGAGAGTGTCCACTAATGAAAGTATGATCCCTAGGCCTTGTTCCTAAATACTGCTATCGCTGCTTGTTTCTTGTTTTCTTGCATCTCTACTGTCCGCAATATTACCACCATCAATCACACGCCGGCAAGCACTTTTACAGCGCCGTTACTCTCTGCTCATACTTATTCATACCACTTGTATTTCACTATCTCTTCGCCGAACTAGTGCACCTATTAGGTGTGTTGGGGACACAAGAGACTTCTTGCTTTGTGGTTGCGGGGTTGCTTGAGAGGGATATCTTTGACCTCTTCCTCCCTGAGTTCGATAAACCTTGGGTGATCCACTTAAGGGAAACTTGCTGCTGTTCTACAAACCTCTGCTCTTGGAGGCCCAACACTGTCTACAAGAATAGAAGCTCCCGTAGACATCAATAATCCATGTTAATCCAAGCTAATTAGGACAAGGTGCGAGCACTATTGGTATACTATGCATGAGGCTTGCAACTTATAGGATATCATATACATAACACATATGATTTATTACTACCGTTGAAAAAATTGTTTCTATATTTTCAAAATGAAAAGCTCTAGCACAAAAATAGTAATCCATGCTTCCCTCTGCGAAGGGCCATTCTTTTACTTTATGTTGAGTCAGTTTACCTACTTCTTTCTATCTTAGAAGCAAACACTTGTATCAACTGTGTGCATTGATTCTTACATGTTTACCTATTACACTTGTTATATTACTTTGTGTTGACAATTATCCATGAGATAAATATGTTGAAGTTGAAAGTAACTGCTGAAACTTATATCTTCCTTTGTGTTGCTTCAAAGCTTTCTACTAAGAATCTATTGCTTTATGAGTTAACTCTTATGCAAGTCTTATTGATGCTTGTCTTGAAAGTACTTTTAATGAAAAGTCTTTGCTATATGATTCAATTGTTTATTCATTGTCTTTACCATTGCTTCGAATCGCTGCATTCATCTCATATGCTTTACAATAGTATTGATCAAGATTATGATAGCATGTCACTTCAGAAATTATCCTTGTTATCGTTTACCTACTCGAGAGCGAGTAGGAACTAAGCTTGGGGATGCTTGATACGTCCCAAACGTATCTATAATTTCTTATGTTCCATGCTACTTTTATGATGATACTCACATGTTTTATACACACTTTATGACATTATTATGCATTTTCTGGCACTAACCTATTGACGAGATGCCGAAGAGCAAGTTGCTGTTTTCTGCCGTTTTTGGTTTCAGAAATCCTACAAAGGAAATATTCTCGGAATTGGACGAAATCAACGCCCAGGGTCTTATTTTTCCACGAAGCTTCCAGAAGACCGAAAGGGATACGAAGTGGGGCGACGAGGCGCCGTACCCATAGGCCGGCGCGGCCAGAGGGGGGCCCGCGCTGCCCTATGGTGTGGGCCCCTCGTCAGCCCTCCGACTCCGCCCTTCCGCCTACTTAAAGCATTCGTCGCGAAAACCCCAGTACCGAGAGCCACGATACGGAAAACCTTCCAGAGACGCCGCCGCCGCCAATCCCATCTCTGGGGATTCAGGAGATCGCCTCCGGCACCCTGCCGGAGAGGGGAATCATCTCCCGGAGGTCTCTTCATCACCATGATCGCCTCCGGATCGATGTGTGAGTAGTTCACCCCTGGACTATGGGTCCATAGCAGTAGCTAGATGGTTGTCTTCTCCTCATTGTGCTATCATGTTAGATCTTGTGAGCTGCCTATCATGATCAAGATCATCTATTTGTAATGCTACATGTTGTGTTTGTTGGGATCCGATGAATATGGAATACTATGTCAAGTTGATTATCAATCTATCATATATGTGTTGTTTATGTTCTTGCATGCTCTCCGTTGCTAGTAGAGGCTCCGGCCAAGTTAATACTTGTGACTCCAAGAGGGAGTATTTATGCTCGATAGTGGGTTCATGCCTCCATTGAATGCTGGGACAGTGACGAGAAAGTTCTAAGGTTGTGAATGTGTTGTTGCCACTAGGGATAAAACATCAATGCTTTGTCTAAGGATATTTGTGTTGATTACATTACGCACCATACTTAATGCAATTGTCCGTTGTTTGCAACTTAATACTTGGAAGGGGTTCGGATGATAACCTCGAAGGTGGACTTTTTAGGCATAGATGCATGCTTGGATAGCGGTCTATGTACTTTGTCGTAATGCCACTGATTAAATCTCATAGTACTCATCATGATATATGTATGTGCATTGTTATGCCTTCTTTATTTGTCAATTGCCCAACGCGTAATTTGTTCACCCGAGCATGCTATTTATCTTATGGGAGAGACACCACTAGTGAACTGTGGACCCCGGTCCATTCTTTACATCTGAAATACAATCCACTGCAATACTTGTTCTTTACTGTTCTTCGCAAACAAACATCATCTTCCACACTATACATCTAATCCTTTGTTTTCAGCAAGCCGGTGAGATTGACAACCTCACTGTTACGTTGGGGCAAAGTAATTTGATTGTGTTGTGCAGGTTCCACGTTGCCGCCGGAATCCCTGGTGTTGCGCCGCACTACACTCCGCCACCAACAACCTTCACGTGTTCCTTGACTCCTACTGGTTCGATAACCTTGGTTTCTTACTGAGGGAAAACTTGTCGCTGTACACATCACACCTTCCTCTTGGGGTCCCAACGGATGTGTGTCTTACACGTCATCAGTGCCATATGAGCTGCCTATCATGATTATGGTCATATTTGTAATACCTATATATGTGGTGGATCATTATTCTATGATATTGTTTTATGCGATCTGATCTTATTATATGGTTATATATATTGATAGATGCATATTATGTACCCTGTTCTTAACTATTTGTTCTGATCAAACATATGTACAAGAGCGTGTGTATGGGGTGATGTGTGTATTAGATGGAGTAGCATGGTTTTAGTGATTGGATAGTGACAATATGTTCAAAGCTTTGCCTTTCTTTTGCTACCTCCTAGGGATACAGTGAATGCATGTGCTATGTTCATCATGTGAAAATAGTGGTGATCTTCTTTGTTTAAGGTAGCATATTTGATATTCAAACTTCATGACAAAGAACTTATTTATATGCTACGTTAATTCTTAATACAAGATTGATGAAGTTTATTTCTTGTGGAGTATAAGCGAGGTGTTGTATCATCTCTATGTTAGTTTGTGATGCCCATATTAATTATGATCTTACATATAATATTATGTGCACCTTCATATCTCATCTTTGAATTACTATTTGTCCACCACAACTTTAAGAGAGAATAATCAAGTGAACTGATGAACCTCGGTTAGTTTTTTTTATCATAAGAAACACCTTTATATTGCTTTTACCTTGTTTTCTATTTGCCGCACTATTTTAATCCGAAAATACAAAAATATTTACTTTTCTTATTTGCATCCAAAACACCAAAAACAATCAACCTCTTTACAGTTTTTACTTAGTTATTTTATCTAGTTTAGTTTTTACCTGTTTTATTTCTACTTGTGTTATTTACTTACACGAAACCTTGTGCTTGACAACCACACGGTGGAGTTGGGGACACAAGACATTTACTTTACCCGTAGGATTTCTATAAGAAGAGAGAGGAGAATACTCTTTCGTCCAGTTCCCCGAGAGTTTTATATAAACCCTCGAGTCACCCTTGTGGGAAAAATAATTTGCTGACACAACACTCTGCACTTGGAGTCCCAACGTTATCACTATGTCATTAAAGAAAAGATTCGAATGTAAAATAATGAGGCTATGATACCACCTAAGCTTGGGGATGCATGGATCTCCAAGATTTGAATATCTATTGACAAAGAAACACGTCATGCCATTCTAGATTTAGGATCTAGTATTTTTGTCATATCAAAAGAGCTATATGAATTACTTAATCTAAAAAATATGAAAAAAATGCTCTGTTGATTTATTACTTGCTGACGATTCAACCAAAAATGCTTTAGGCAAATTAAATGATGTAATGGTTGAATTGCATATGACATATGTACCTGTTGATTTCATTGTTATGGACATGGGGAGAAATACCTCTAGTCCTATAATCCTTGCAAAACCTTTTCTGAAAACAACAAGAGCTATCAATGATTCTAAAGAACGGTATGTCAAGTTTCAATTCCCAAACAAGAAGTGTATGGAGCACTTTCCAAGGAACAAGGAGGTAGCATTCATGCTACCGCATAATTTCCATGACACTTGAATCAAGTAAGTAAGCCCAACTATATGGCTATAAAGAAAGCGCTTTACGGGAGGCAACCCGAGATGTTTTTATATTTTGCATGCTTGTTGTAGCATGTTAATTTTATTTTAGTTTACGATCTGGGTTTTAAATAAAGTATCAAGTTTTTACCCATTTGGATGTTTAAAGTTGCAAACATAATATGGAGCTTCTGATTCCTACGTTGCACTTTTTAGTTGTAACTTTTCACCCTCTATATGCACGTAAATTGGCTAAACTTTCTAAGGTGTATAAGTCATACCAACAATTCAGTTTTGTTGGAGCAAAAATTCTGGAGAGATTCTGCCTTATTTTGTTAGATCCATTCTTTTGAGTATCAAAATAATTTTTACTTCGAAATTTTGATATACTAGAATAATAGAACATTATGTGCTCTCTGGTTCATGAATATATAGTTTTATTATTGATTAAAATAGCATCAACCATGATTTCTTTGTACCTGTAATGTTACCCCATAGAAAAGAATGAGCATAAAAGTTTGTGTTGAAGTTTTCCACAGGGAATGGAGGAATATCACACTAAGATGATTCAAGTATGATATCATAAGCTTGGGTATGCCCATGACACCACACTGGACTCATTCAAAAACTCTTGGTTTGAACACCTCTAAACTTTGTTTTTTGAGAAACATAGAATTTTCGCAAAAACTTGAAGAGTCCTTGTTTTATTTGTGTCTAGTTTTGTTTTTAAAATGAAAGGACCATCATCTTGAGTTTTTATAATGATACACATGAGATACTGGACCCAAATCTTTATCTCTGAATGTTTAAAGTAAAATAAGTTGCATGATTGAAAAAGAAAAGGAGGAATGTCTAAAAGCTGAAATTTATTTTGTGTATGGTATTTCTAGTTTCACATGCTCTATTGAGTGATTATTTGTTATGTGCCTATGGATACTATTGCATGCTTGTATGCTTGTAGACCTCTTGCTAGCCAAAAGATTTGAATTCTTACACAAGCATAGACTTGTTTCCAAGCTCAACTCAAATTCAATTTCTATCATACCTACCTATATAGCACTTGCTATTCCAAGTATAATGTGTGTGTTTTGCCTCCAACCTTTTCAAAATTCCCTTTTTGTGTACTTTAAAGCTCATAAGAAAGTAAGATTTGGTAGGAAAATACCACTATGCATGTTGTTGGTTTGACTGACTATGAGTGATGAGCTAGACTGTAAACATGTTTTGTGGGGAAATATTTCAACATTGCACTTTTGGGATATTGCACCCAGTGTTGATCATCATTTATTTTGTTTTGTTGATGACTATATCTTGTGGAATGAATGGAGGTTAGCTTAAGAAAGTAGACATACAATGTTAGAGAAGAGCAATGGGCCGCTAGCCGAAGCCATGCTTAATCATGGTGGAAGTTTCAGCAATAAGCATCCTCGATAGGAAGAGTGAAAAAAGTAAGAGAAAAGGAGTTGTGATGTTGTCCCGGTATCGTTGGCTTATAGTTGAGATACACATCTCCTTTGGTCCTTTTTACAGGCGGCATGAAGGTACCCCATTGCGATACTTGGTTGAAACATGTATGTTGAAAGGTCTTGGTAACCCGACGTTGTGAAACGAGAAGTGTAGTCCTTAGCATTCAAGAAAATGAGGCAACCCTTACTCATAACAGGTCAAACTCATGACACGTAGATATCTTCATACGTGAGATACTTGGTACCCCATCCTTATTATTATTGTTGACATGAATTGCATAGTTCAAAACCATGTTCTATGCTCTCTACTTTTTATTTTGTTGGAGTTTTAGCACATACATTTCCTGCTTACTTTCTTGTACTCAAGAAAGTGAGGTAACACTTACTTATTTATTTACACGAAACCTTGTGCTTAACAACCACACGGTGGAGTTGGGGATAAAAGGATTTTATTTTACTTGCAAAATTGCTAGAATAAGGGAGAAGAGAATACTCTTTGTCCGGTTCCCCGAGTGTTCGATATAAACCCTCGAGTCACCCTTGTGGGGAAAAAAATACTTTGTTGACAAAACACTCTGCACTTGAAGTCACAACGTCATCACATCCTAACTGTATCCGAAGCGTGGGCCTTGTACCGTGCAAGGTACCCTGTCCCGTCGGACATGCGTCTGCCAAGCGGCGGCAGATGGAGGATGGAGAAGAATGGCGTGGGCATCCCGTCGGAGCCCAAGGTGGGAAGTTACTGGTGGTGGCAGGAGATCCACAACCACCGCCTCACTCTATCGGCGACAAAGAGGGCATCCCCAACATGGGCGCCCATGGACAATGACACCTGATAGGCCAACTACTTCCGCGTGCGGTGGGAGGAAGAGTTGGCACGGATCAACGACCTCATCGGGCTACCGATGCTCTACAACATGGCAGAGCACCACCACTTCTGGGGTGTGCCGGGCCGCACCCTAGATTCCATCTAGGACGTGCGGTGAGGTGATCCTTGGCTTGAGATGTCTTTGTTGCCACCAAGCTTGTGGCAACCCAGGGCAACAACGTCCCGCTGCTCCTTATTGTCCCAATCCTCCTTGTCTGGGCCAGCGTGCTTCATGTCGTCCATCTCGCGCAAACCGCGCTCCTCCCCTACCCTGCACCCAAACATGAGGTGAACAAGGAGCCTGCGACGTTGACGAGGAGGTGTACCTGTCGTGTGGCATCGTCATCGGTGAGCCGTGGAAATCAATGCTCGATTTGCGCCACCTAAAGCCGAAGCAGAAGGAGGAGGAGGTCGACAGTGGGGAGTCGACACTGGCCACATACCCGTGCCAATAGAGGATCACCTCCAGCGCCGATGACCCCGACGACACTCAAGGCTACACCAGCGCCGATGACCCCAACGACACTCAAGGCTACACCAGCGCCGATGACCCCGACGATACTCAAGGCTACAACCAGCGTGGATGGAATCGTTAAACAACCACAATTTGTGGGAGGGAGACCCACGACTCCAGCAAGCCGCTCGTTGACCTCGCGTGGGACGATGACAAAGCCGGACCTCGTTTGGAAAACACGGACTAAAGATACTCAAAGGTTCGTGATTTGGGCGCGGCCATGCCGACGTCCAACGACGAGCGTGGCCAGGACGGCAACAAGCAGGGCAGCGTGAACATGCATGGCATATAAGTCTTGGAATCGACGCATTATTTGGTACAGCGTACACAGTAGTGGTAAGCTAAATCCCAGCCATCGATATAAATTCAACGAGAAGTTGAATCATCGAGATAGCCAGCCGCGGTACGTGTTGGGTCTAGACAGAAGTGGCGACGGTCGTCGTCGCTTCTTCCTCGTCCTCGTGGCCGAGGTCAGCGATGATGGGCTCGCCCTTCTCCGTCCTGTCCCACTCCTTGTAGACGTCGAGGAAGTAAAGCGAGCAGACCATGGCGACGCAGGCGACGAACATGGGGATGGGCCCGAAGAGCCACAGGAACATCGGGCAGGAGAAGTAGAAGGCCCTGACGCCGAGGGACCAGAAGTAGCTGCCGCGGTTGAGCGTCGAGGTGACATAGTCAACGGCGAGGCCTGGGTGGCGAAGGCGGTGCGACTGGATCGGCACGTTGACGAGGATGCCCGTGTGGCTGTAGTACCGGATGGACTGCACGCTGAGGAGGAACGCCACCAGGAAGCAGACGAGAATGGCGAGGAACTTGGCCGACAGCGCCGCCACCCCCGCCGCGCCCACCACGATGTTCTTGTTGTTGTTGTCGCTATTGTTGAGGGCGTCGGCGGTTCCGGAGAGGAGGCCGTGGGCGGCGCCGCTGGCCATGAGTGCGGCGACGAGGGAGCTGAGGGTGATGGCGACGGTGGCAAGCACGGAAGAGGCCATGATGGAGTTCCGCATGGTCTGCACAGCCAGCACGGCGTGCTTACCAGAGGGGTCCTCCATGATATGGCGCACCCAGATGCGGCGGTTGATGGCGTTGATGCCGATGACGGTAGTGGCGGGGCGGCGCCGGATGCGGAGGAGGAGCCACAGGTGGTAGCCTACCATCACCGCCAGGCCCAGCGGCACCAGCACGTAGTCCAGCCGCTGCTCCCACTTCATGGTCATTGTATGTCCACTTCCTCTTCTGCTAGCAACGAGAGGCGTATCTAAGGACGCTCGGTACAGGGGCAGCTTCCGAGCTTTATAGTACTACTCCCGTAGAGGAGTTACAAAGTAGCGAAATTAATGCATAATTTGAATTTATATCTGTTTAAAACACGTTCAAACGCATGCAAGTTAGCAATTGCACGCACTTCCATAAACTACTAGGAGCATCCAGATTTAAATAAGTTGTACATTACTCCCTCTGTTCAATAATACGAGATGTTTTAGCAGTGTATTCATCTTTTTGATATGTATCTAATCTATAGTGTGTGATTCACTCACTATAATATGTATCTTGCTCATTTTAAAAATATAATATTTTATATTTATAAATAGAGGGGGTATTTCAATAGTAGAGAGTTTTTAGAGTCTTACTCAACAAAACAAATACAACAATAATGTCGCACCATGCCGGCCCAAAGTAGTTAGAGAGCATCCACAACGTGGAAAAAGGAACCATCCCCATAAGTAGCTAGATATATACAAATAATGAAGATCAAGAGTCGATTTTTCAAAAAAACAGCGGAAGTCCACGAAATGCATAGAAACCTGCTTTTGCTCTCTTTGTTTCAAAAGTCAAATGTACCTGCCAACTCTACAACTTGATGAAGATCTAGTTAGTGATGGTAGTCCGTGCTAATTAAGATCGGCTAGTAAAAATCTGCTTTTGCTCTCTTTGTTTCAAAAGTCAAATGTACCTGCGGAGTAAAAGAAGGATATGTGACTAATTCTTAGTTGTCGACTGCGAACTAATTTATTTTTAATCAGATGATGTTATCTAATTTTAGTTGTAATTTATGTTGCAACTGATGACTAGCACGAATCACGAAGCAAATGTAACAGTCTGGATATTTTTTTCTTAGTTGCATCCCTAGTTGCAACTGAAAAAATCTCAGTTGCAACTCCACTTGCAACTGAAAAATTCCAGTTAAAATCTAACTTATAACTTATATATACGAATCACAATGCAATTAAACTATGTAGAATTTAACTGAGCATAGAATTAATTTCGAGAACTATCGAATCCCCCAAACAAGAGTACACATGTACGCACGGCCGGCATATCAGTGTTTGCATATGGTTGTCACTGTCACCGGCCAGCTAAAGTCTGCATAGTCCAAAGGAGTTTAACTGCCTTGTCTACCTCGGAAGAGATTACTTATTGAACTATGCGTACGATATGAAATCTGTTGATGGAGACCACTTTAAATTTCTCCATCGTACATTGTTCGAGATCGAATAGTTGTACTAGTATTTATTAGTACGTACATTGACTTCTCATTGTGAAATGAAAACTGCGAGATCTGACGTTCTGAGAGCATCGCCAGCCGCGTCCCCCAAAGCGTTCCTCAAAGGGTTTTGGAGTGCGCCGGACAAAAAATGCGTTCCAGCCGCGTCCCCCGAAGCCCATTTTTGTCCGGCGCCCCGAGCCCGTCCCCGCCCACAGGGGACGTACCGGGGACGCCGGACACAACGAAAAACAAGGCGGGCTCCCACATGTCGGCGACTATTTGCATAAACCGTTGGTTCGCGTCTCTTTTCTCGTCGCTCCTTCGTTCCCGCGCCTCCCACCCCACCGCCGCCGCTGGATTTCCCGGCCGGTTGGGCGTCTGATCTCTGCTGAGAGTCGGAACCGTTGTCGCGGCTGGGGCTCCCGCCGGTCGTGCCGCCACCGCCGCGTCGCCAGCGCGTTCCAGAACGCGCCGTCAAATCCGCCCCACCTCCGCGCACAAAAGGTGCTCGACGACTTGCCAGGTAGGCGCGATTGGCCGCTGTTTGTTGCGTCGTCTGCCTCGGCGCAAATTTAACCATTGATTTTGCTTCAGCCATGGACAGCGATGATGAGATGGTTGCCCTGCTGCTGGAGGACGAGCAAGCCTTCGACGACGACCTGCGGGAGCATTTGCTGATCATCGCGTCCCTCCAGGAATTGCTCGACGCTGAGGCGGAGAAGAGGAAGAGGCCGCGCCGCGGAGGATCAAGGCCGGGAAGAAAGAAGTCGAAGCCCCGGCAGAGGATGGAGGGGCATGCCATGCTGCACAACGACTACTTCGCCGACGACGCAACACAGGCCGACAATTTTCGGCGCCGGTACAGGATGAGCAAGGGGCTGTTCATGAATATCCTCCACGACGTTCGAGAGTTCGACCCCTACTTCAAGCTCAAGGTCGACGTTGTAGGCGTCCACGGGTTCTCGTCGATTCAGAAGTGCACCGCCGCCATGAGGATGCTTGCATACGGAGCACCTGCCGATACACAGGACGACTACCTTCGCATGAGTGAGTCTACTGCCATTGAGTGCATGTACAAGTTTTGCCGAGCTGTGGTGGGAAAGTTTGGCAAATACTATTTGAGAGGGCCAACTGAGGAAGAGACTGCAAGGATCATGGGACAAAATGCTGCTAGAGGATTTCCTGGAATGCTTGGAAGCATCGATTGCATGCACTGGGCATGGAAGAACTGCCCGTTTGCTTGGCAAGGTATATACAAAGGCCGTCATGGATATTGCAGTGTGGTGCTTGAAGCCGTGGCAGATTATGACCTGTGGATTTGGCATTCTTTCTTTGGCATGGCGGGATCACACAATGACATCAACGTGTTGCAGCAGTCTCCGGTGTTCGGCAGACTAGTGGAAGGGCATGCTCCACCATGCAACTATGAGATCAATGGCCACGAATATACCAAAGGCTATTATCTAGCCGATGGTATATATCCAAAATGGGCCACTTTTGTCAAAACAATCTCAAATCCATCAGGTCTGAAGAATTCTCACTTTGCTACGCGACAGGAGGCTTGCATGAAGGATGTCGAGCGGGCATTTGGTGTGCTTCAAGCACAATTTGCCATTGTCGGTACCCTGCTCTAAGCTGGTCTCACGACCAAATGTGGGAGGTGATGCAGGCTTGTGTGATCATGCACAACATGATCATTGAGGATGACCGCAAGAATCATGCTAGGTCACATGTTGGTCCCTATGAGTGTCAAGGCCCTCTTGCGGAGGTTGATCATGAGTTGCCCGCAGATTTTACTGATTTTCTCGCCATGCATGCAGAGATCCGTGACAGCAATGTGCATGAGCAACTTCAAGCTGATCTCGTTGAGCATTTGTGGAGAATCAAAGGAAATACCGTGGCACCTTGATGTAGCATCTACCCCTATTTATTATATTTGTTTACTTGTTTTATTGTTTGTTGTAATTTAATTTGAAAACAATCCTCGCAAATATTTTTATTTCATATGCTATATTTAATAAATGGTTCTGTGTTAAAAAAAAGTAATTTAAATATTTAGGGGCCGCCTTTGAGGGACGTCGCTCCCCAGCCGCGTTCCCCAAACGCTCAATCCGGCGCGGTTTGGGAGACGGTTTGGGAGACGCGACTAGAGATGCTCTGAACTCTCCGACGTTCCTCGGAAAAAGAGCAAGTAGCTACTCGAATGAATCTACAGCCACTACTTTGACTTTTGATTCGATCAGCCGCACTACAACATTGCTCTTACTCCTGCGAGGTCTCTTCTCCCGTTCTCCACTTGCTGACGAATCCAGATTCGATATCTCCTCCCCGTGTACAAAAGCTAAACAATCCGCATATGCCAGCCATACAAACGGATCAAGCTTTTGTGTTCGTTTTGGTGAACTTTTATCGGTGGAAAGAAGTCCAAAGAAAAGAGCTTCTTGCGCAGCCACCCGCCAAAGATGCGAGATCCTCCGTGGCCGTAATTACAATCGAGAAGTGCATCAAGTGATGCATAAAACCATTTTATTTATTGCATAGTTCAGGTTATCCAAAGTACTGTAATCGATTCAGCTAAGGCCAAAGCATGTATCAACCAACAACAAAAAAGGCAATAAGATCGAAACTATCGATTTGATTCTAAGCCTAAAAGTAGAAATCAAGTGTGGACAGTAGCCATAGGCTCGATCTCACTGATCGCCTAAAAGAAGTATTGTCCATCGATTAACCTGCAAAAAAATCCGTATCCTTTTGTTTGTAAAAAACAATATCATTTCAGCTTGTCTATATGAACCAACATAGAGCCAAAACAACAATGCTTATTCTACTTTGGGCGGAGAGCCGCTGGCTGCATTGTCTCCTCTTCTTAGTCGTGTTTTGAGTATGAGGCGAGCCACACGGGTTTTTCTTGTTCGTGGAGTCAACTTTTTTCGGCTACCTCAGCCGCTGTTATGCCACGACCTTGTGCTATCTCCTTTTCTATCTTAATAAATATCCAGCCTCATGCCCTTCGACAAATAATCCATGCAAAACGACATGAGAGCAATAAATATTTTACGGTTTCCATTGAATCACAAAAGCAACATTTTTTTTACACCCATTCATTTTTGCTTGATATACACATATGTGAAGATTAGAACTGGCCTTTTAGGTCCCATGGCACATGAAATCCCCTCTGCATGTATAGTGGGTAAGTACGCTGATGCCCACAAATTTTGATGATGTGTCCCCGATCAAGACAAGCTCCTTCGCGCGGACATCGCAAGGTAAAACGCATCGCTTGGCAGGGGACAAATTGTTAGCGTAGTGGACAGTCATCCCACACATTTCTTTCGACAGGAATTGTATGCAAATTGTTTGCCACGTTAGTTTTAGTTTGTACTTCTACCATTTCTTTTGCTTCTCCCATCTCAAGCAGTGATAAATAAATGGCAATGGGGTAAAATGTTTCCGAGGTTGCCTCTTGGTATTACCTTTGACGTGTGTACCGCTTAGCTTTCCTCCCACGTGCCACGTAAGCGTTGGGATGATGCAGCTTCATCGGTCGCACTTCATAAAGCCCCGCGACGTCGCCCTCATCCCACTCGTTTCTTCCACTTTCCGAAATTAGGTGTACCATTTAGCTTTGATAAGTCTGTTTATAAGGAGGACGATTTCCTTAGTGACGAGAATCCGATCTCAGGGTTGTTGTATTTAGTCCTAACCATACGAGGCCGCATGCAACATAAGAGGTGGCTATGGGGAACAAGATCTTGCCTATGATGTAAGTAGGTCGCATGGGGATGAGGCCTTCCCTTGATGGCTGACATGTCCTGAGACCTAAATTTGCACCGTTTCTAGCTTGCAGTGATGCGATTTGGTGGCCATTGATGCATGAAGACTTGCTATTGTTCCTGCTTTGATGAGAAAATGACCTAGATGGTTATTGACGCGCCTAAATATGACTCATCCGGAGGCTTCCATGATGTTCCTAAGAGCAAGTTTAATAGTAGAGCAAGGTGCTATAAGATAGTGGCATGTTATCTATAGTTAGCTTATAACCAATATGTACAATAGTTAGCTATAAGAATGTAGTACTTTATTGGTACATATCTCATCTCTCACTCTCACAAAGTGCCTACGAGTACGTGTTGTACCTAGCTCCTGCATAAGAGCCCACTCTCCCTACTTTTTCGTATCTCCCTCCTCCACATATGGAAAAGTGGCTCAGAGCATGTCTAACATACCCCTTATATTTCTGCCCCTTAAAACGCGAGTAGAGGGTCATGTATTCACTTTTCACCGGCTGAAAACTCGTCCGAGCTAGCAGACCCCGTATCACCACCCCGTAAAACGGAATATTCTGGTTTACGGGGTGGGGATACGGGGTTTGCTAGCTCGGACGAGTTTGCAACCCCTCAAAATAGGGTTTTTGACAAATTGGATATTAGAACCAACACAACATTCACATTGAATAAAAGTTTTAAACCACACAATAATCATCATAATTATTACAATAATGATTTTTGGAACTGCCAACAAATGTTCTAATGGAAGAATTAAACAAATAATAAATGTTCCCGCTCTGATCCAGCAGCTTGGCGCGGTCCTCCATGTGTTTCATGACGAACAGGAGCAGCATCATCTCCGTGTCGTCATCGTTCAGCAGCTCGTCGAGGTCCAAATCGTCGGAATCCGACGAGGACCAATCGGTCGAAGAATCCTCCAAATCCGCCATATGCACATCCTCCGAAGTCATCTACCACGGTGAAGCATATGTCCATTGTATCGGCGAAAATGAAGAGGAACGCGGCGGAATACTCACCGGCGAAAACGGCGGAGAAGACCGCGGCGGGGGGAGGGGGCGACGGACGCGGATCTTCAGCAGGGGTGCGGTGGGCGTGGACGGAGCGCGGCGCGGCTCGGCGGGCGGCGGAGGGGGCCGGATCTAAAGGTTTCCGGCGGCGGCGCGGGTGGCTTTGGCGGCGGCGCGGGGGAAAACGGGTGGGGAAACTGAAATGTCCGCGCGCGTTGGCTGAAATGGGATACTGGTCCGGCCCTCTATTCCCGCTCCCACACCGCACAAGTAGGGGGCAAAGAGCCGCCCCGTAATCGAAACTGGAAAAAATCGACGCGGGGGCCATTTTTACGGGACCTGCTAGACGGTCGGGTAGAGCCCAACCCCGTATTTCGGCAGTTATTATGCGGGTTTAGCCCTTTTAAGGGGTCTCTTAGACATCACTATTGTACATGCTCTAAAGTGAACGAACACATGACTCGGGAGGCTATAGACGCCTGTCAATCTGAACTGGCGGCATAGTTGTAGGTCATAATGCCCATACCATCCATTGATGGGGAATAATAGGATTGCTCCCCAAGACTTTCTCTTAAGACCAAAGGATGAATTTTTGCCGCCCACGATCCGCCCCTTCTAAGAGTGGTGGGCGAGGCATCCGACTTCTTATTTTCTTCCTCTCTCATCTTCCTCATTTTGGGTTAATCATGAACGACGTTGCATACGACGCCCTCACCCCAGACACAGAAAGGGCCTTTGAAGCCATCTACCGCTTGTCCAAGCTGATACCCCCTCTTGACGAAGGAGTTTACCTCCTCTGCCTGACTTTGAAGAGATGGGGGCGGAAAATTAAGCACCTTCCACCGATGAGCACATTTCCGACTCATAGAGCACGACCTGTTCTATTTTTACGACGGTTTGCGTGCAGCGTGCCTATCGTGGATCTAGGGAGCCAGAGCAGTACGAAGGAGAGGTAATAATCATTCTTGGCCATGCATATTTCTCGTGGTGATGAACATTCCTTGGGTAATACTATAACCAGATGCATGTTTTGCTAAAAGCAATTCCAATAGTATAGTCAACTGTTGGCTATAACAAGATGTCATATCATTTGTAGTTATCATATAGCTAACATGTATAATAGTTGGCTATAAAAATGTATTACTTTACTAATATATGGTCCACCTTTCACTCTCACAAGGTGTCTAGGAGCACGTGCAAGAGCTGCCTATTGCATAGTAGCTCACCTTCCTTCTCTCTCCTCTTCTCTCTTCTCCAACTCATCTAAAATATATTATTTAATGTCTTATAGTCAGCTGACTGGACTCTATTGTACTTGCTCTAAGCAAATAGCTCTTAGTGCTCTAGGACTTCCTTTTCTAGGTATATGATGGTGATGACGTTGGGACTCGTGCTAGCAGAGTATTTTTTTTCCACGAGGGTGACTCGAGAGTTTATATCTTCTCAGGGAATGGAGTAAAGAGGTATCTCTCCCTCTTTTCTTCGAGCAATCCTGCAGAATAAATTAGAGCCTTGTGTCCCCAACTTCATAGTGTGGTTGTCAAGCACAAGGTTTTGTGTAAATAAAAGTAAAATAAAGTAGCAATTAAAATAAAGCAAACTAAACAAGTAAAGTGAACTAACAAAAAAGGGTAAATATTTGTTTGTTTTGAGGTTTTGTATGCAAATATGATAACTAAATATTTTTTGTATTTTCAAATTAAAATAGTATTGCAAATAGAAAGCAAAATAAATGCAATGAAAGGTGTTTCTTATGATTAAAACTGTACCGGATTCATGGGTTCAGTTAACCATTCTCTCCTTTAAGTTGTAGTAGCCAATAACAATTCATCCATGATATATTGATGATATATTGAGTAAACACTAAAATGGAACCACCTAGACCCTTTCTCAGAGTATTGGGATTGTCAGCTGTCCGATCGTCCTAATGGATGCTCCAGATTCTCTCAGTCGCGCTCCTGCTCCTACATTGCAATTTTTCACCGTTTCAAGCACAAGTTACGCTCGGACCAAAATGACTGGGCTGCTACTCTGGGAAACGACATGCGCGCCTTCTCGTGACCTAGGCCGCGAGAGATTAATTGGACCGCTTAATACATTGGCGTTCAACTTACTAGCGAGGCAGCCAGGCAGAGAGTCAGCAACAGATGGAGATACGCACCGCCATTCCCACTGTCTGCAAGCCCCTCGCGGCGCTGTCCTCAGCCGTCATTGTCCTTCAAGGTGGAATGGTGCCATCGTCGTCGTCGCCGTCGCCGCCGCCTCGCGGCGGCCAGGAGGTCCGCTATTACACCTGTGGTGGCGGTGCATCACCAATGCTTCGACTAGCTTGTTTATATGAAGATTTAACGGAAAAAATAGCGCACTATTTCGACTCTATAGCGAGGCTATAGCATATCTGGAGGGTGAACGTTCCGCTATGCATATTTTGCTCGCTACGACGCTAAGACCGCTATTAGCGGCGCTATGCGTGGACGATTTACACAGAAATAACCCTTTCTTGTAACTATAGCACAGACTGACCCTCCGGGCAAACTATTTCACCCATCTAACCCTTTTGTGTGGCGCCCCTCTCATGGGCGCCACACATGCACCAGTGGCGCCCGTGCCTTCGGCGCCACTCTCCCAGCCGACGTGGCGCCCTCGACGCTGAGCTGGTGCGCCGATCCGACGTGGCAGGATGTGTGGCGCCGCTCCCATCGGCGCCACACATGCACTTGTAATTGCCCAAAACATACTGTAAGACAAATCGTCTGCGACTTAGCCGTTTTGGCGAGGCACTATGTGTGACGCCGACGCCACGGGCGCCACACTGGGGCGCCACACTTCACAGTGTGGCGCCGATGCCACGGGCGCCGACTTAAGTGTGGCGCCCGCGCCCGCCCCCAGCCCGACCCAGCCTTCTTCTTTCTTTCTCTCGTCTCTGCTTCTCCTCCAACTGCCGCCGCCGGCCGCCTCTCCTCCGCCCCCACCAAATCCTCCACGTATTGGACAGATCTGGCCGGCTAGATCCATCCCCATACAATCCTCAAGGTATTCCCCTTCGTTGCCCTTCAATTCATCCAAGATTTGCTCCGATTTAATTCGATTTAGACATGGAACCTAGATTGGAAATGTTGGTTGTTGAATCTATATTGATGTGTATGTGTTGAAATTGATAGCCTCATTGTATGCATGTGTTTGAACCATAGATTTGTGGAAACCCTAGACATCAAATTTCATGAATGTGTATGTGTAGGAACCCTAGATATGTATGTGTCCATATTCTTATGCAAATGCATTCAAATGTGTTACATATGCCTATTATTTGTGATGGAATGGCTCATAATATGGTTTTTTATCCCTAGATATGTATGTATATGTATGTATGTGATGTATGTGTGGTGGCTTATTTGGATATATTCTCATGTATGTGTTGCTCATATTTGTTAGGAATGGCTCATAATATGGTGTATTTGTGTAAACATGTAGGATGGTGTGGCTCCTAGATCAAGAGTATGACAGGGATCACCGGGCTTTTCATATGACGGAGAAGAGAATGGATCTTCACCCTTTGAAGATTTGTTACCATGGCACAGTGGATATAGCGTATGACGAGAGGTACACGGAGTTCATCGAGCCTACCGGTCTTCTCCCGTTCATATCGCTTGTAAGCCGTGGGGGGACGAACATGAACGCTGCGGCACTCACCGCCCTTGTCGACCGGTGGAGGCCCGAGACGCACACCTTCCACTTGAGGGCCGGCGAGATGACACCTACTCTTCAGGATGTTTCCATGATCCTTGGACTTCCTATTCAGGGCGAGCCACTGTGTATGAACACAACTTCTGATGGGTGGCGCCGACAGATGGAGGACCTTATTGGCATGGCTCCTCCGGCACCAGCAGATCCAAAGGCGAGGGCTCCCGCCGGCGCAGCTTTCTCTTGGATTAGGCTTAACTTTGGACAATGCCCTCAAGGGGCCAACAGGGACACTATCAGGACGTAGACCCGCGTGTACTTATGGTACATGATTTCGAGGACTCTCTTTCCTGACAGTGGTGGGAAGCTGGCCCATTGGTGTTGGCTCAAGGCGCTTACGGTGTTGGAGCACCGGTGGAGTTGGGGAACAGCGGCACTTGCCTACCTCTACCGGCAGGTGATGATTTGTTCTATGTACTATTCTTCTATAGTAGTGTGCTAGACAAAGTACTAACCAAATGTCTTATGTATGTAGTTGGACGAAGCTTGTCGCAGGACTAGGAGCGGCGGTATTGGTGGATGCTTGCTCCTACTTTCCGTATGGAGCTGGGACCGCCTATCAGTTGGGCGGACCAGGGTACTCAACGAGAGGCCATGGCCTCATCACCGGAACAACCTTGATCGGGAGCCCACTTGGGCATACCTTTGGGACAATGTCTCCGAGATGACGAGCGATCCAAAGATCATGTACAGGCACTACACTGAGGAGTTGGACACTCTTACCGCTGAGCAGGTAACCGATCACTCTTTTGCAATCCGAGTTTTCATAAATTCTATTGGCATGTTGTAAATTCTGAAATATTTGTATGCTGCAGGTGGATTGGGAGCCATATGGTACCTACTACCGTATTGGCGCGGGGATGGCTGACCTCAACCACAAGTGCACGGAGGAGGCGCGGTTCTGGCGTATGCGCTGCCCACTCATATGCATGTGGCTTGTTGAATACCACCAGCCGCACAGAGTGATGAGACAGTTTGGGCTGTATCAGGAGTGCCCACCTCAGTGGCAATACACGGACCAGGCGCTTCATTGGTAAACTTCTGGAATCATGCGATGGAAGATTCTTGATTGAAGAGGTAGAATCTAACTTCTTGATTCTTGCAGGCTTGATAGGCAGCAGCAGAGGAAGATAAAAAATTGGCATGTCCATCATAGCGGCCACGTCATAGCGTTCCAACACTGTTTGGAAGCGATACGGAATGCTGGCCCTGTGGAGATTGTGCCTCACGACTTGGCCGCTTTCAACAACTATCTCCAGTGGTTTCATCAAAGCACGCGTATCGAGTTAGTGAAACACGCGTATGATGATTACATCTTGGACGACCCCATCGAGTTCGATGAGGTTGCGCAAAGCCAACACGACATCTATGCCCGCAAAGGGAGATAGACTTCTATTGCTTCCGAGCTAAACTTCGTGGTAATGGATTCTCTCATTAGCTAGTACATCGTCAACATTGGCATGTGCTCGCTTAAATTGTGTATAATATGTTCGTCACAGCGGTCGGAGATCCAAAAAACAGCTGACGAGTGCGAGGTTGTTTGGGATCAGAGCTACAGAGATGAAAATCCTATCGGACCGTTGCGGCATTTCATTAAGGTAGGATCACCAACTTTGAATGTACGCCATTATGTTCGGATGGCTTTGTAACCATGACTTCCATGACGCAGAACACTGCACGAAAGATGCGGCGGTTAGCCAACTTGCTAGGTTGCCGCGACCGCGAAATTCCTACATCCTCTTCTGAAGAGGCGGAGGTATGGACTATTTTGTTGCTGTCAAACATGTGCTTACTAATTTCAACTTTTGTAATCTCATGTGTTCATGTTTGTGAAGATTCCTGACGACGACGCCATTCTGAGTCAAAGCATTAGTCACGGCAAGAAGCAAGCCACACGGTCAGCTTACCAGTTGAAGCCAAGGGGCAAGACTCCAAACCGGTACACTCCGGAAGATTATGTCAACCGAGGAAAGAAGGTTGTCATTGAGGAGAATGAGGCGCCGCCGCGGAGATCATCTTTGAGGAGGATGAGGATGAGGATCATCTAGGGTTTCCACAAATCTATAGTTCAAACACATGCATACAATGAGGCTATCAATTTCAACACATACACATCAATATAGATTCAACAACCAACATTTCCAATCTAGGTTCCATGTCTAAATCGAATTAAATCGGAGAAAATCTTGGATGAATCGAAGGGCAACGAAGGGGAATAACTTGAGGATTGTATGGGGATGGATCTGGCCGGCCAGATCTGTCCAATCCATGGAGGATTTGGTGGGGGCGGAGGAGAGGCGGCCGACGGCG
This sequence comes from Lolium rigidum, assembly GCF_022539505.1. Taxonomy (NCBI): domain Eukaryota; kingdom Viridiplantae; phylum Streptophyta; class Magnoliopsida; order Poales; family Poaceae; genus Lolium; species Lolium rigidum. The sequence goes on from NC_061511.1 coordinate 135,959,334, forward strand.
GCAGTTGGAGGAGAAGCAGAGACGAGAGAAAGAAAGAAGAAGGCTGGGTCGGGCTGGAGGCGGGCGCGGGCACCTCACTTAAGTGGATGTGTGGCGCCCGTGGCATCGGCGCCACACTGTGAAGTGAGGCGCCCGTGGCGTCGGCGCCACACATAGTGCCTCGCCAAAACGGCTAAGTCCCAGACGATTTATCTTACAGTATGTTTTGGGCAATTACAAGTGCATGTGTGGCGCTGATGGGACCGGCGCCACACATCCCGCCACGTCGGATCGGGCATCGGCGCCATACATCCTGCCACGTCGGATCGGCGCACCAGCTCAGCGTCGAGGGCGCCACGTCGGCTGGGAGAGTGGCGCCGAAGGCACGGGCGCCACTGGTGCATGTGTGGCGCCCATGAGAGGGGCGCCACACAAAAGTGTTAGATGGGTGAAATAGTTTGCCCGGAGGATCAGTCTGTGCTATAGTTGCGACAAAGGGTTATTTCTGTGTAAATCGCCCTATGCGTGCTATTTGACGTTATGTCATGGCGGCCCTAATTTTGTTGTTGTCAAAAATAGCGAGCCCACTACCCATTTTGGCCCACGAGCCACTGAAACCCTAATTCTAAACCTAAACAAGCACCCAGGTTGTCAACCCCCTCGTCGCTTCTCCCACTCCTCACCACGCAAGGCGACGGTGGCGGTTGCGGTTGCCGGTGCAGTGCCCTTCTACTCAAGCAACAATCGGCTGCCTCTTGCCGACGAGCCGCCGCCTCCTCTTGCCACAGCGCCAAGTCTCGATTTGATGCATCTTTTTCTGGGTGTTAGAGGACTTTACAAGTTTCCATTGCTTGGTGTTGCAGCTTGCCGGTGGTAGGCTCTTGGCTGGTTTGGCCCGCGACAGGAACTAATGAAGAGCCAGATTTCATCGCTCAACTGTGAGCCACTCAGCTCTGAATCTTTGTTGTAGTTAGTAGTTACTAAATGGAGTGAATATGTGCCTAGAAATAATAAAGCAATTCTGAAATCCTTGAGAGCAAATAACTTTGACATGAAACTCTAGTACATTTGTCATTTTTTGTATTTTTTTGCGAACCGCTATTTTGTTAAATAGCGCACTATTAGCAAGTTATAGCGTGCATAGCGTATTTTAGAAGGCCGCGCTATTTTATTTAGCGTGCTAGTTTTTTCCTTGGGAGATTTAGAGCTCTGTCTCATTAAGCCGCCGGATCCGACCTTGCTCAAGCACGGGACAGGATGGTACACTGGGAAGGCACAATGGCTATTTTTTATTTTTTATTGAAAGGAGGCAAAAGCTTTGCCTCATTCATTGAAAAGAAAGAGTTATGGTTTGTTACAATCCGAGTAAAAAACTCGGAAAACAAATGATCACTCTCGCGGCACGATGGAACCCAAGTGTGTAGCACCCGCCACGCTTCAAAGAGCCGCCTCTCCTTTAATTTTAGCTACAACAACCATCGGCATGGTGTAAACCTTGCGGAAAATCCTCGCATTGCGGTCGTTCCAAATTTCCCAAGAGGTGAGCATGATGAGTGACGCGAAGGATTTCCGTCTCATGCCATTGATGAAGATGAAGCTCAGCCACCAATCTTCGACCGTCACGAAGTTAGGCCAATTAGAGATGTCGACCGAGATGATCCCAAGCCAAGAAAGTAAAGAGATCCAAATCCTCAAGGAGTAGCGGCATTTGAAGAGGAGGTGCGCTGCGAACTCGGGCTCCCTCTTGCATAATTGGCAAACCCCGCCAATTTGGCCATCCACGCTTTTGGAGCCGGTCGGCCGTCCAAACACGATCCATACATACACAAGTTTCCTCAGCCTCGAATTGTTTCTCAATGGCTAGCTTTGGGTTTCTGATTTGCTCCGGTGGATTGTAGATGATGGAGGTGAATGTTACTGACTGGTTTTGTCAATGTTTGGATGGCTGGCTTCAGTTGTGATGATTTTGCTGGCTCAAGGCAAAGCAGTTCTTACATTGAAGATGAACTTGGAGTAGATGATGTTTTTGCTGGTATGGAAATTGGCAAAGAAAGAGAAAGGGCTCCACTGCTGGTGCATTTGAGGTGCTGCTGTTGAACTTTTGCAGCTCATAGCCTCCTACGGAACAGGCAAACTTAATTTTTGGTGGAAACTACTATACCTGTTCATCTATTAGTACTCGTCTAACTTGCATATTATGTATTTACTTTATTCCTCGTTCACAAGTCACTTAATATGGACATTTAATTTCATTTTGCAATTTACTTGTTTCTATCATCATGCGCATAATAAAATGGTACCAACGATGTAAAGCTTAATTTATTTTTGAAAGAGACTCGAATACAAGATACTTCCAATCTGTTGCCAATGGAAGGCACAAGAAGAAATACAAGAAGAGGGCTTGATTGAAGGCCATGATCAGCTTAAGTCGTACATTACTAATTACTATAAAGGTTTGTTTGGCGCACCACTGGAAGGAAACTTCTCTCTGGATGAGGCTAGAACAGATGATGTTCTCCAAGTTTCTGATGAGGAAAATAACTTTCTTACTGCGCCTTATTCTGAGGACGAAATAGGAAAGGCGGTTTTCCAAATGGAACACAACAAAGCCCCGGGCCCTAATGGCTTCCGAGCTGAATTTTATCAGTTCTTTTGGGACATCAAGGTTGATCTTCTAGACTTGTTCGCTGATCTTCATGCTGGACAACTAGAGTTGTTTCGCCTAAATTTTGGTGAGATTATTTTACTGCCTAAGGTTAATGAAGCAGAAAGGATCCAACAATATAGACCTATCTATCTCCTTAATGTTAGCTTTAAAATATTCACTAAAGTTGCCACTATTAGGCTGAACACGGTGGCTGACCATGTAGTTCGACCTTCGCAAACTGCCTTTATGCAAGGGCGTAACATCCTGGATGGGGTGGTTGTCCTTCATGAAACAGTCCACGAACTACATCGGAAAAGGTTGAATGGGGTTATATTGAAGAACCATTTTGAAAAAGCCTATGACAAGGTGAAGTGATCTTTCTTACAACAAACTCTCAGAATGAAAGGTTTTTCTGAAGAGTGGCTCTCTCTAATTCATAGTTTTGTCTCGGGGGAAGTGTTGCCATTAAAGTCAATGATGACGTTGGTAAATACTTTCAAACCAAGAAGGGACTAAGACAAGGTGATCCATTATGCTATTTAATATAGTGGCGGATATGCTCGCTATTATGATTGAACGCGCAAAGTCTGAGGGCCATATTGAAGGAGTTGTTCCCCATCTAGTGGATGGTAGATTTTCCATTCTTCAATATTCCGACGACACAATTCTCTTTATGGAACATGATATAGAAAAGGCACGAAACCTAAAACTAATTCTTTCAGCATCGAGCATTTATTGGGTCTGAAAATTAATTTTCATAAAAGTGAGTTGTTTTGTTTTGACGAGGCCCAAGATCATGTTGCTCTGTATGCTGATTTATTTGGCTGCGGACAAGGCCAATTTCCTATCAATTATTTGGGAATACCGATTAATTATCGGAGACTTACCAATGCGGAAAGAAAATTGGTAGAGGAAAGATTATAAATTAGATTATTCGGTTGAAAAGGCAAATTACTATCCCTAGGCGGAAGATTGGTTCTTATCAATGCAGTACTAAGTAATATGGTACTGTATATGATATCTTTCTTCCAGCTACCTAAAGGAGTCTTAAAACGATTGGATTATTTCCGATTAAGATTCTTCTGGCAAGGGGATAGTGAGAAGCGTAAATATCGTCTGGCTAGATGGAATGTGCTTTGCCGCCCTAAGGAGCATGGTGGTCTTGGTATCCAAGACCTCCAGGTTAAGAATAGAGCCCTACTTGGTAAATGGCTATTCAAGCTACTGATCGAGGATGGCATTTGGCAAACACTCCTAAGGAGGAAGTATATTGGTTCAAAGGCGTTATCCCAGGTATATTGGAAACGTGGGGATTCGCATTTTTGGGCTGGTATTATGGCAACGAAGAGATTCTTCTTCCCATACTGAATTTCTCTATTAGGGATGGGTCGGAAATTCGTTTTCTGGGAGGATAAGTGGCTAGGTAATACTACACTTCGAGAACAATATCCTGCATTGTACAATATTGTGCGTCACAAGAGCGATACTATCGCTAAGGTGTTGGAATCTTCCCCACCCAATGTGGCGTTTAGAAGAAGTCTCATTGGAACTAGGCATGATTCATGGAATCACTTGCTTCAGCGACTAGATTCGATACATCTATCGCATGGATCGGATGAGTTTCGTTGGAATCTTACTGGGAGTGGTTCATTCTCGGTGGCTTCTATGTATGCTAATCCAGCCGGATATTCATGTTGATAGTAATTCGAAAATTTGGAAGATGAAGATACCACTCAAAACAAAAGTGTTTGCGTGGTTTCTTCGTCGAGGAGTTATTCTCACCAAAGATAACCTTGCTAAACGCAATTGGCATGGTAGTAAGAAGTGTATCTTTTGTCATCATGATGAGACGATAAAACACTTATTCTTCTAGTGTAAATTAGCTAGTTCTATATGGTCAGTCATCCAGATAGGCTCTATCTTATACCCACCACGTAGTGTTACGAATATTTTTGGCAACTGGCTCAACGGTGTGGATACTAGGTTTAAGCGTCTTATTAGGATGGAGTGATTGTCGTTATTTGTTCGCTATGGCTATGTAGAAATGACAAGGTTTTTAACAGTGTATCTTCTAATCTTATGCAGGTCATATACCGATGCACGGCTACTCTACGTTCATGGTTGCCTCTTGAGCGAGTGGAACACCGCGAACTCTTTACGGAGGTGTCTACACGATTGGAGGATACGGCGAGAGATATTTTTTCCAACATGGGTGGCCGTGTGATGCCCGTCTGGGTCCCCCAGATTAGCTATTATCACTAGTAGAAAACTGCTCTTTTGCACTGGTTCATAATGGCCATATGCACCGGATTGCAAACCGGTGCAAACAATCCGGTGGAAAGCCCCCCCCCCCCTTTTGCACCGGTTCAGTTACGAACCAGTGCTAAAGGGGGCACCACGTGGCCTTCTGTGGTGCGCTAGGATGAGGACCTTTTGCACCGGTTCGTAATACGAACCAGTGCAAAAGGGTTGTGTCGCGGCAGCGTTTTGGAGCCCTTCCCTGCCGCGGCAGACTCTGCCGCGGCAGGGAATTGCACTAAAACGCTGCCGCGGCAGGAAATTTACACTAAAACGTTGTAATGCACACAAATATATATAGGAAACCATTATATTACATATATCGATCGAAGTGACACACGTTCATGCATATATATATATATATATATATATATATATATATATATATATATATATATATATATATATATATATATATATATATATATATATATATATATATATATATATATATATATATATATATATATAGAGCAAGACTATTCTCGAACCCTCCTTAAGAGGGGTTCTAGAATAGCTATTCTAGAACCCTATTCCCGCTTTAGTTTCTTATCCCGAAATCGACCCATGTGAACGCCCGAGAAAAAGTTCCAACCACTCCCGAGTCCCACCACCTACCTGCTGCTCGGTCTCCGCGACTCCGCTCCCCACCCCGCATCTCACCGCCTGCTCCTCACCTGATGCGTGCCCGCGACAGCCGCATCCACCACCCACCGTGCGCCCCGCCGCCGCCGCCCCACCACCCGCCGCGCGCACGGCCACCGCCACCCCCACCACCCGCCGTGCGCCCGGCTTGCCGCCGCCCCACCACGCGCCGCGCGCCGGCCGCCGCCGCCCCACCACGCGCCGCGCGCCCGGCCGCCGCCGCCCCACCACGCGCCGCGCGCACGGCCGCCACTGCCCCCACCACCCTCCGCACGCACGGCCGCCGCCACCCCCACCACCTGTCGGAGGCGCCGCCCCCTTTCCTTGTTGCACGACCAGCTGGCGCAGGGGACGCCAGACCCTTGCCCATCCCCGCGGCGCGGCCTCGACGACCAGCTCACCCGCTCCCCCATGGACGGGTCCAAGGCCCCGAGCGAGGGGGCCGCGGCGGAGGACGGGTCCCAGGGCGCTCGCGGGGACAAGAGCAAGTTGCCCGCTGCCCAAGACGGCGGCTCCAGTTCCGGCGCCGGGTCCTCGAGGGTGCCCGCCGCCTACGGCGCCTACGACAAGTCGCCGGGGGCCAAGCCCAGGGTCACCTTCCACGATCCCACCATCCCGCGCCCGCAGGATCAGTACAAGATCATGGTCAACAACCACAGCGTGCCCTTCGATCATGTATGGCTAGACCAGAGCGAGGACGGCAGGCCTATCCACCCCTTGGTCAGTGTCTTGTCTCATCTCGCTTCGTTTCGTTTCGTCCGTTAGTTGGTTGGTTTTTCGATGGAATCCGTTAGTTAGTTAGTTATAGGATGTGCCTGTTTCTTTTTCTTTGGCTTGGTTTGTTCGGCTTGGAGGGCACTGGGAGTTGCGAATGGACTAGAAGCAGTTATACCTGCAGAGATTTCTTTGTTGTATCGGTAGTCATCAGTAATTGGTATCAAGGACACGTATGGTCCTGATCGAACGCTAATGGTCCTTTTCAATCCCTTGGTTTCTTCTAGTTCTGATTCTGTGGAATGAGCAGAAAAAGCAGTTCGATCTTGTTCTAATTTTGGGGGGATGCATCGCATATTTACATTAAGATGGGGTCAAACTGGGAGTTGCGAGTGGACTAAAAACAGTTATACCTGCAGAGATTTCTGTATCTGATCAAACACTAATAATCCTTTTCAGTTCCTTGACTGCTTCCTATTTGGTGAAGTTCACATCTCCTGGTACTTCATTTTAGATATTCCTGCTTGGTGAATTAGTCTTTCCAATTTTGAAATTCTTTGTTAACTGAATTTTGAAGTTCACAAACGGAAAAATGTGTAGTTCAGAACTGCATAATAGCAGAGTTGAACAGTTCATCAAATAGAGACTGCGAAGTTCTCTGTAATTTTTTTTTAGTCTTGTCTTGGTTTGGAAATGCTTGTATCGTGTGAGTTTCCAGGGAGTTCATTTTGCCTGCCCGAAGGTCTCAGATTGTATTTATCTTCTGAATATAATTCTGTTTGTGAAGCAACACCTATTACTTTACTATAAGCTTTCATTGTTGGTCGATGGCTTTTTAAATCCAAAGCTAGTTCTTGCGAGTACTATATTGGTAGTAACATTGCCGCTTTACACTACCATGGACTTCCTAACTCTCAATAACAAACATTGTGGCGTATGAAGTATACTTCATTTTCTTGTGTACTTCACTTCTCATGCGGTTGAACCATGTGCACCCTTATTCTGACAAATTGTTGGTTATGTGAAGAAGTTGCTTGGTCGGTTCAGACAATTCGAGTTTGGTTAACACAGAAGTGCACTTTGTCTCATACAGAAAAAAAACTTTTTTCTAGAGGTTTATCGACGTTTGCCGGAATATATATTTTTTGAGAAGCTCGCTGAAACTCAACTGGAAGTTTGCTTTGGGCGCATGGGAGGTTCATTTCTTCTTGCAGTTCACTCAAACAAACGGAAATAACCAAAAACGATTCCAAAATCATGACATTCTGCAAGTTTGGTTTCTTTTGTTTATTGAAGTGCGAGTTTAAATTTGTCAAGAAGTGCACTACGTCGGTCGTTGAAGTTCATTTTTTAGGAGTTTTTTTGGCAAGTAAATTTGTGTTTCAAAAAATCTGTTGATCTTTGGGTGTGACTTTGTTTGTAACTGAGGTTTCATTTCTTTTTACAGGTGAGTTCACTTTATTAGACGGATTTGGGCAGTACACTTGTGTATTTCGGAGAATTCTTAAACTTTGATTTCAGGGAAGATCTATTTGTACATATGTGAGCTCCATTTTTATGGAAAAAATAGTTTGGAAGTTCACCTCAACTTCTTTCGGAAGCTCACTTGGTTCGCAATGCCTACTGCTGCAGTCCAGCGGAGCCTGCGCCAGGCCTCCTCGCCCCAGTGCCCTCGTCGCTGCTAGGGAACTGGTCACCTGGGCGTCTGGCCCTCCTCCGCTGGCAGCCTCAACCACACCTACACAGGTAGTACATGGGAAGCAAAGGTTTTCCCCCTGATTCTCATTGCAACATTGTAATAAAATCCTTGCTTGCTTCCGCTATGAGTTATTTTACATTTCAGTCTGATGTCAACACAGTAGCATTTGCTGATTGAAGTGTTGATCTCATTTATTCTGGAAGCGATGATAATATGTGCAAAGTAGCTTGCAATTACAAACTATTATGTTCGACCATATATGACTGAATTTCTTTCAGATTAATTCACCATTTATAATAGTGTCCGATATGGATGAGTATGCTATGGTAAATCTCCTCTGTAGTGTACATGGTCTATTTCAATATTCCAGTTTAGTGTACCCATGCACAGGAATTCCCTAGTATTGCCAAACCTAGTTTTTATGCGTATGATACTGACTATCATTTTTTGATTCCCCTTTTCATGCATGAGGGCCGGACTAATTTATTTTGAAAGGAACAAGCTATATAGGGGCTGAAGCATCTGGGCGATGAGGTACTCAATTTATGACTTTATGCTTTACAAATTAAATCTTTAGCAAACGGAGCAGCCATGGATTGTAAAATAAGCAGTACATTTGCTATGTGGAGTTCATTTATTTTGTCGGAAGGTTCACTTTGTCTGAATGAGAAATTATTATTTCATTGGGATGTTCACTTTGTTCACATATGATGTTTCAGTAGAAAAACATTGGTAGGTGAAGTTAAACAATTCAATTAAGGAGCACACTTTATTTGTTACTGTAGTTCACCGGGACATTTTCTTATTTTGTCTAAATGTTAGGCGAAAAGTTTAACTATCCTATTCAGGACATTCACTTCGCCGGCGTGAAAAAGTTTCACATTTTCTTGCCTTCTTTATTTTCCGGAAGTTCGAATCTAATGTTCCAGACGTTCACTTACTTTAGCCGCGAAAGACGGTAGTGACCTTGTTTGTTTTGGTCAGTTCGCAAAATTTTCACCCGTACTACACTTGTTTATTTTGGGCCAGTTCACTCGTTCGACTCAGTAAGTCCACTCGGTAAACAACCTGACATGCCTCTTATTGTTAAACTGATGTGGGGTATGTAGTACAAAGTTAATATATCTCATTTTTTTATGCTAATTGATCCTCCTGGTTAGCTTCCCTAATTGATTTGCCAACAGTTCAGAAGTTTAGTTTGCACACATTTGGAGTCCATTTTTTTTCCAAAAATGAATTACGTTTTCTTCTGAATTATCTAGAAAGTGCACCCACAATTTCGTGTTAGGAAGTTCAGTGTGTAGACATGTGTTGCAGAGCATGCATTTCAGGAACTAAGTATAATGTTTGATGATATTTTACCTGTGGGGCTGTGCAATGTTTATTTATTTTATGTTACAAATAAATCATCTCTAAAATTAATTACAGGCAGTGCACTTATGACACCTATGGGGAGTTCACTAGCGCTCATCGCTAGAGTTCGCCAGAGCCGTGGCGGGAGTCCACCTTGAAGCGCAGCACCCGCAGGTCGTGGGTACTATTCTGATTCTCGAGGTAGCTTTCTAGCTCTTATGATTACTATATGATCAAGGTACTATTCTGAATATTAATTCACTAAGAGTACTTGAACTTTAATTTCACGGAAGTTCTATTTATACATATATGAAGCCCATTTCGTGAAAATATTTTTTAACTTCACCTAAACTTCGTTCGGAAGCTCACTTGGTACTTGCACGAAGTTCATTTTTGTAAGATTAAATTTTTTGGCAAATTTTGGAAGTTAACTTGTTTCTTCAGTAATCAACTTAATTTGTTGGTGCGAAAAGTTGTAAGTAATAGCAATTTGTCAAGCAGCAGGAGTCAATATAGGATTGTGAGGCCTGTCTGGTTGTGGGTGCTTCTACTGTAGCTACTAAACTAATTCATGTTGTTGATGCCACGCTAAGTGTTCTCTTGTTTACTACAGAGAGAGAGAGAGAGAGAGAGAGAGAGAGAGAGAGTAATATAAGAAGGACCTCTCAAACTAGTCCTCGTCGCGAAGTTCAGTTTTAAAATCCCGTAAATTCAAACTGTTTTCTTTTATTGTTGGAAAATACAGGTGTTGAGACTTTTGGGGCAGCCCATATCTCATAAATTTTGATATGCAGTCGAAGGATTACCTTTTTATTGTTACGAAAGTTCACCTTTGTTGACTACTTCAGTTACATGAGTTCTCTTCTTTTGTCCATCTAGTCTTGGTCTCCAGGTGAATGAATGGGAATTTAATTGATGTGTATTTTGTAAGCATGCCTAAAGTTGGGACCTTTGTTAGTTTTAGGAAGTTCATTTGTTTCAGTTTAGACAGTGCACTTGTTATTTACTTCCAATACAGGGTAGTTCACGATGCCTGGACTGGGGATTCAGTCTTACTAGTACGTACGTGCTGATGCGTTTCTGGCTATAACAAGGTAGAAGTTCAGTTTGCTTACAAAGAAAGTTTACGTTTAATTTTGTACTGATGCTTGTTTCGACTTTCTAACACCATGGACATTCTCTCAAGTTTCTGGTCTCAAAACAGTTTTTTTTTACAGTTCACCTTTCTATTTGTTTGAAGTAGCCTAATTTTGGCCTAATAAATTTGATGTCTTATAATTCTGTCATTTATGTGAAGCAGGGGGTGGACTTCCAAGACAAGGTAGCAGCGGTTGGATGTCAGCTCCATGCAAAAAAGGATGGACTGGTGGACTACCATGAACCCTGGTGGTGGTCCGGTCATCAATGGTTTTGTCTCCTAGGGCATTAGGAAATGCTTCGTTTATTTACATGCAAAAAGCTTGCAAAGTACACTTGTTTGGTATCGGTGGAACATTTATGTGTAAATTCACTTCAATTGTTTGAAAACTCACATTTTCTTTTATTAGCTAGAGTTCGTTCAGCGTGACTATAGTGGTTAACTATTTTATTTCGTATTTTCAATTCGTCTAGAAGAGGAAGTTCACTCGTTCATGCAACAAGAATTTGGAAAAATCAGTCCCCCTCAAGTTCACATTTTTTTTTGATAGTACACCTTGTACTGCGTGGAAGTTCACCTTTCACATGCCAGCATTTAATTTGATTGGGGCGAAAATGTGACAATGTACTTTTTACTGTGTGGAAAAAATTAACTTCGGCCATGATAGAAAATAACTTTTGTCGGAACGGAAGTTCACCTTGTATCATGTGGGAGTTCACCTTTATGATTATGAAAATTTACTCTTTGTCGAAATTCACTTTGGTCGGGGCAAAGTTTAATTTGGACCAAGCGACAACTCACTTTAAACAAGTTTGAAATTTTAGTTTTTGTCAAATATGAACTTTGAACGTAGAGGAAGTTCGCCATGAACATGCCAAAAAATTGCTTTTATCAAACTTAACTTCGTTTCGGGGCTAAAATTCATTTTCAACATGTAGGAAGTTCATTTTAAACGTGCTCGCAACTTTTATGTCGCGATCGGAAGTTCACGAATAGAAATCGAGAAGTTCACTTCTATAGCGGAGCAGCTTATGTACTCTATTTTTCTAGGCGGAAATCAAACACATAGAAATCATTCCTACGGCCTTTTATTGCGAAAATCGATCAGCGCCACGTACAATTAGCACTAATATAACTCTATTAATACTCCAACACAATGCAATCCCAGAACTAATTAATCTAGATGAGCCTATTTTAAAATCTTCTCGTGTCGACGTTATGTCCGCTTTCACGTATTTCTGAATTAAACTTAAACTGTTTAGAATTTTAAGAAACTTCAATATTAAAAAGTTGCGCCTAATCAATATCTTTTCAGCAAAATAGCATTTGAAACAATCCAACAAGTGGTTCGAAAATAAGGCACAAAAAACAACACGAAAAATAGAGAAGTTCGGAAAATATAATCACGTATTTTCAAATCTGCTCTTAAACTATAAAGAATTTGGAAAAATGTTCTACATGAAAAAGTTGTGCCTATTCAACAGCTTTCCAACGACATATAATATGCATCAATCCGATAAACCGTTTGAAAATTAAACCCCCAAAACTGCACGAAAACAGAGAAGTTCGCGAAAACATTGTTTTGTATATTTCAAAATTAGTTTTAAACACTATAATTTGGGAAAATAATGAACATGAAAAAGTTTCGGAAGTTCGCCCTGTACAATATTGAATTCCGTCGGGAAGTTCAGATTCAGGTGAGAAGAAGTTCACATCCACAGAAGTTCGCTATAATTTTATTACATGCCTGAAACTTTTATACCGCGATCGGAAGTTCACTAACAGATATAAAGGAAGTTCACTTCTATATTCGAGCACGTCATACACTCTGTTTTTCTGGACGGAAATCATACGCATAGAAATCGTCCGTACAACCGCCGATTGCGCAAATCGACCAACTCAACGTACAATTAGCACTACTATAACTCTACTAATACTCCAACATATCGCAATGCCACACCTAATCAATCTAGATGAGCCAATTTCGAAATGTTCTTGTGTCGGCGTTATCTTCACTTTTATGTATTTCTGAAATTAAACTAAAACCATTTAGAATTTGGAAAAACATTCAACATGTAAAAGATTCGCCTAATCAATATCTTTTCAACGCAATATCATTTGGAAAATTCTGATAAGTGGTTCGGAAATAAGCCCCAAAAACAGTTCGAAAAACCGAGAAGTTCGAAAAACGTAATCACGTATTTTCAAATCTGCTCTTAAACTATAAAGAATTTAGAAAAGTGTTCTTCATGAAAAAGGTGCGCCTAGTCAGCACCTTTCCAACGGCATATCATACGCATCATTCCGATAAACGGTTTGAAAACTGGAACCCCAAAACTGTACAAAAATAGAGAAATCCGCGAAAACGTTGTTTTGTATATTTCAAATTAGTTTTAATCAATGTAGAATTTGGGAAAACAATTAACACGAAAAAGTTGCGAAATTTCCTTGTGAATCCAACGGTATATTATACGCATCAATCCGATAAGCGGTTTCAAAATCATCATGAAAATACTGTCCGCACGAACATGCAATTCTGGTATTCCGTCGAGTATATACCAACACTATTCTGCAACCAGTTGCAGAATAATATTCTGAGCACCGACTTGGACTTCTCTGGACACTAGGTTGAACTTCCTGGATGAGAGGGTTGACCTTTCTGTCGGAACTTAACTGAACTTCCCATTTTGTTCAGAGCTACTAATTGTACTACGACTTTCTCAACCGTTGGTCGGAACTGTGCAAGTGATATACCGTTGGATAGATAATGAAAAACCGCAACTTTTTCATGTTCACAACTTTCGCAGATTATGCATGGTTTAAATTTAATTTTGAAAATACGAAAACGCTTCTATATGACCAGAAAACGAACTTTTAGTTTGATTTTCGAATTGCTTATCGGAAATGAACAAATGATATACCGTTGGATAGATAATGAAATTGCGCAACTTTTTCATGTTTTAAGTTTTTTCAAAATCCTCATAGTTTTTGAACAATTTTGAAAATACCGAAATTCGGACGTACTTAAAAACGAGCGGACAGTAATTTGGATGTTTTGTTTCGACCGTTTGTCGGAATGATGCAAATGATATGGCGTTGGAAAGCTATGAACTAGGCGCAACTTTCTTATTCCAATTGATTTCTCCAATTCCTTACAGTTTAAGAGAAAAACTCGAATTACTGTCCGCCCGTTTTATGTGACGGGCACGAAATGATTATCCACATGATTTTCACCCGGTATATTTAAACAATGCAAATGATATATGGTTGGAAAGGTGTTAAAATGGCGCACCTTTTTCGTACCTACCATTTTATCCAAATCCGAACGGTTTAAAAGTAATTTTAGAAGTTTTGAAATCATGTTTCCGGTATATTTTGTGGGATAACAATTTGAAATTGATAGATTAGATTCATTTATTTGTTGTAAAATGTTGTAGGTAATGAAATTAGACATATACTCTATCATATAATGCGTTTGGTGACAATGATTGAAGTGGTTGGTGATCAAATCGATGAGATTTTGATAATAGATTTGCGCCCAGTAAAAACAGAGCGTTGAACTTCTCTCGACATAAACTTGTACTTATCGGGCATTGCGGTTGTACTTCTTGGTGCGGTTTCATGAAAGTTTTCAGAAAATAGAGCTATAATTTTCACCACACAACATGTGCAGCACAACCACGCGCACCTGAACTTCTCGTGACAAGTCCTTGTACTTCTTGGCCTTCGTGGTTGTACTTCCAGAAATGTTTCGATACTAGTGTGTTTTACAATAATTAAACATGTGTTTCGGAATGATAGTTTTAGATTTTCCCTAGCCTCTATTTAAGAGATTCTGCACTTCCTGGATCTTAATATTTGAACTTCCCAACATTGATATGTGAACTTATGTGTGAGTATTTTCTTTGTACAATTTGCAGCTCCTCTAATTACTGCTTGTACTTCATGTAGTCTCCGCTTGTACTTCTCCGAATAACCCCTTGTACTTCCACACAGATGACGGGATTACTTTGTTTTTCCTACATTTGGATTTTGTCATTTTATTGTACTTCCTATATTAAGTGGGTGTACTGCTGTTGTCAAATGGTTGTACTTCTCTCCGTCAACTATTTGAATTTCCTCTTGGGTGATGGGATTATTTCGTTTTTTTACATTTGGATTTTTTCGATTTTCTTATACTTTCTATAATAGGTGCTTGTACTACTCGTGTCGAACGGTTGTACTTCTCGACATCAACTATCCTTGGTGGTGACGAGATTATTTCGTTTTTACTACATTTTTATTTTGTCGGTTTCCTTGTACTTCCTATAATAAGTGCTTGTGCTTGCTCGTTTCGAATACTTATACTTCTCATCGTCAAGTATTTGAACTTTTTGGTGGGTGATGCGATTATTTTGGTTTTTCTACATTTTGATTTTGTCTATTTTCTTGTACTTCCTATAGTAAGTGCATGCACTGCTCCTATCGAATGGTTGTGCTTCTCAGCGTTAAGTATTTGAAGTTCCTCGCGGATAATTGGATTTTTTTGTACATTTGTATTTTGTCGGTTTTCTCATACTTCCTATATTCAGTGGTTGTACTGCTTTTGTCAAATGCTTGTACTTCTTGTCATCAAGCATTTGAACTTCCTCATTGGTGACGCGATTATTTTGTTTTTTTCTACGTTTTTTTGTTGGTTTTCTTGTACTTCCCGTAGTAAGTGCATGTACTTGCTCCTGTAGAATGGTTGTACTTCTCAGCGTTAAGTATTTTAGTTCCTCACGGATGATGGGATTATTTTATTGTTTCTACATTTGGATTTTGCAGGTTTTCTCGTACTTTCTATATTAAGTGGGTGTGCTTCTTGTGTCAAATGCTTGTACTTCTTCTCGTCAAGTATTTTGAACTTCTTGCGTATTTAATTTTTATCTTTTTTTTTCTAGTGTTGCAAAGTCAAAAACAAAAAGGTTTGTACTCCCCAACATTTTTTAATTGAAGAATTTAGTTTTTTATAGAAGAGTTTAAATTTATGGTAGTTGTTGGCTGGACATTTTGTTTTACTACTTTCACAATAGTCGATTTATATTTAACGTGTAGTATTCTACCATAATTTTTGATGTTTTCTTATTAGGAAATCGAAAATTATGGCTAAACTTTCTTGGCGCAATGATTGTACTTCCTGCTAATAGACATTTACGCTGCTCATTATTGACATCAACAAATATCTACCACCTCCATTCTAATTTAATTAACGTTGGGTATCATGTATGTAGATGCGCGCCGCGTTGATTAAATCGGAATCGAGGAGTATGAGACAATTTTTTGATTAAATCGGAACCGAGGGAGTATGAGACAATCTTTGCTATACAACATCTTAGAATATCTTCTTCCAAAACATTCTTGAAATAGCAGCACGCGCTGAAAGACAGGCAGCACTAGCAAGCGTTCACAAAAACGCGAGAGATGGTGGTGATAGAGCTGAACAAGCGCACCGTGTTTTGTGTGACTTCTCTTACTCATTTTTGTGCTTGTTTTCCATTCTGAAATGTTTGGCCTTCATAGTCATAGGAAATTGTACTGCCGGTATAGACAACGCGTATTAATTTAGTTTGATATTTTCAGATGCGCTACCTTTACTGCCAAAGCTAATGAAATTGTATTGCTAATACCAGTACGTTTGTACTTCTCTTCAGATTCCCATTTCTCTATCTTTCTCATACTGATGCATTTCTCACGTTACAAAAAAAATAAAAAACAACTGGGAAGAAAGAATAAAAATTTGACATAAAACACACAATCAGAACTTAGCAAGCATTCACTCGATGACATGAATTAATCGGGTCCTTAGACCTGCAGCTGCAGTTCAGATCCTTCGCAATGACCAACCAAACCGTGGCATGCTTCTCTGGCAGTCACACGTCAAAACTGAAATATGAGAGAAGCAAATTCAGTTCTTTCACACGAGGCTCTCAATCACAAAGAACAGCACAGAAGCAAAGCTACATGGAGAAAAATAAAATAATATTCAGTGAGGATATTAGTTACAGTATTGAGAGAGCTGGTCCTTTTTTTACTCTTGGCGGTGCTGGTGATGATGCCATGGCTGGATCGTCTGGTTGCTCGGTCGGCCAGATCTGGTCTGCTGGTGTCGCGGACCGTGTCGCCGTCGGCGAGGCAGTGTCTGGGTGCGGTTGTGCTTCTGAAGATGGGGTTTCCCGAGTCCTTTTCCCTGCCTTCCTGCGAGGAGCTACTACATATTTTCTCCCCTCCAGATACACCCAAGTCTGAGTAGATCATCCACATAGCGTCCTAGCTTCTTCTCACAAGATAGAGTTCAAAACGGCGTGAACTACGTATATACCGATCACATCACCGACCTCTAAATTATAATAGGATCGAACAATAGAGTAGACATGAGATAGAACTGGGTTGGTAATACAAATCACAACTGAAGCAAGAAGAAAACTTTGTCGAATTTTACACTTACACATGCTGTACTTCCACGAGCCAAAATATATACTTCTCATATATGAAATATATACTACCCGGTATTAGTTTTTTGCACTTCTCAGTAGACATCTATTTTTGTGACTTACGAAAGTGGAAAAATTGTGTACTTCACATAAATATTTATTTGATCATTTGTATTTGCCCAAGATTCTATTTTGAAATTCTAAAACCGATCAATGGTACTTCATGTGGTCACCAATTATACTTCTTGAAAGTTCAGACTAATGGTGGACAAAAGTTCAGTCGACATGACCCGGCACGGCTGTATACTTCCAGGTCCGCAGCGTCGTTCCACGACATGAATGACTAAATGCCAAATTCAGAAAACATCCAACCAGGAAGGGAAAAAAACAGTATCCAACAGATGTGTTAGCAAACCCAGAGGCTGTAGCCTGGCGACGGCTTGTGTTGGTCTCCATCGAGTATCCAGCTATGTACCAAAGCAGTATGCATCCGGGAACTGTTGCTGTTGTGTGGAGGAGCACAGAGCGATGCCATATTACAGGGCGTCAGCATTGGCACTGTCTCATGTTTGTGGTACTGCTGGGATGGGGAGGGAGGCACCAGAACAGGACGTGATGGCGATGTGATGCCCTTCCATTTTCAGAATATTTTGCACTTCCAGAATGAAAAAAAGCTTGCACTTCTCACTACTATACAATTGGACTTTTCTGCTGGCATCGACTAGTCTTTGTTAGTCTTCTAATCTGAATCAATCTGTACTGCCGGCCGAACGAAATAAACTAAAGAAAAAACAGAGATGGAATTAAGCCATGTAGCAGCGGGGAATGAGGATAGCGGGGACAGAAACGGAGGTTGGGCAGAGAGCACGGGCAAGACTGAATCGAGGTGCAGAGACCGTATTTGTTGGAGATCGGGGAAGTAGGTGGCGCTGAAGGAGCGACGAGCCCAGCGACGCAAGGGGAATGGTGGCGCCATCGGCAGCTGGAGGAAGGGCCGCGGCGAGACGGTTTCGGGGGGCGCGGCCGGTGAGAACCCACCGGTGGCGGGTGAAGGCAGCGGGGCTGGAGCCCGGCGGCGGCGCGGTAGACTGGTCGAGGCTGGGGAGGCAAGGCTCGCTGCGGCGCGGGAAATTGGTCGTCCTCGGGGCAGGCAAGCGGCAGCGGCGCATGGGCTGGGGATGGCCGGAGGGCGGGCAGAGAAGGCCGCCGGCGGAGGTTGTGGAGGTCCGGCAGCCGGCGGCCGGCGGCGGGGACCCGAGGGGCGCCGGTCATGGGGGTGGTTATGGTCGTGCGGGTGGGGAGAGTGGTCTTTTGGACCGGTGCGGATCCGTTTTCAGATGGTATTTCCGGATCGCGCCCTTATAATGTCGGATGGTGCTCAGAATATTATTTTGAGCACCGGTTTCAGAATAGTGCATCCCCATATATATATATATATAAATATATATATATATATATATATATATATATATATATATATATATATGTCTACATCAACTTTGGAAGTAATTTCTATTCAAAATTTGATGGGAGGCACATAGTGATCTCCGTCTGGAGCTATGACTTGCTCAAGTAAGAATCCCGCCAGTTCTTCTTGAATTGCTCGTACACGCTCGGTTGCTAGAAGACCGTTCCGCAACCGTTGGATCTAATAATTTCAAGAAGGTACGGTGGTCAATATATATATATACATATATATATATATATGTGTGTGTGTGTGTGTGTGTGTGTGTGTGTGTGTGTGTGTGTGTGTGTGTGTGTGTATGTGAATGAAACACAAGGTGATAAAATAAAGTCATGAATGTTGTTTACTTACATCAAGTTGATCCAAAATTTTGGTCGCATGGTGGGTATTCTGGCGGATGAACTCGCAAACGTAGAACCCGCATAAATTATTCCCGTCCTCTTGCGTCAAGCACTTTACGAGAAAAAAGTTCAATCAAAATAATATATAATCAAGGATGATAATGGTATTGAAACTAGAATCACATGGTTGGTATAATGGTATTGAAACTAGAATCAAAGAGATGCGCGGCCTAGCCAGTAGTACTTACCGGTACTTGTTTTATTCGAAGCTCTGTATTCTGTAAACCCGGAGACTTATTGGTGAACCGTTTCCAAGCCTTGTGGAGGATATCAGCCATGTCCCCCCACGCCTCAAGGTGTTTACTCTTCGAGTCCATGACTTCTACTAACCCGGTGTCGGGTTCAATGACTAGCAGGATATAGTGAAACCTGCGGACACACACACATATATATATATATATAACTCATCAATTACATACTTAACACATGGAGTAAACGAAAAAGATTTAGTGTGTGAAGACAGTAACACTCACGCGAAGTTGTAAGGAAATAGTATTGCCCTTTTGTATGAGTTTTTCCTGAAAGCATATACAAGTTATTCTCCGTGTCCTTGGGAGAGTTGTCGACAGTATACCCATTCACGGTATATGGGTCAACGAACCCAAGATCATAGATTTTCCCCTTGCGGCATTCGCGGATCTTTATTCTGCATAATATAGATAGTTATATGCATGCAATGGACGAGCCGCGGTAGAGACTTAATTACATAAATAATACTTACAGACAGTAGACACTCAGCAAAGATTTGTCGAGGGCGTCTTGATTGAATAACTGAAATAATTCACAAAATTCGATGTTCATCACATCAGATCGCCCGTAGTGCTCATCTTTGATTGCCACCATGATCCAGTTCTTACAATCCTTACATGCATCCATGTACCAATTATGCAGTCTTCGCAGTTGTGTTGATAGATTAGGCAACTCCCCAGGTCTGACAAGAGGTTGCCCGTACTTGAACTGGTATGCTATTTGGACATCATCACCCTTGAACATGAATTCGATGCGGCTTAAGTACTCAGGAATACTCATACCGGCCGCATCTGCCTCATCTTTGTATAGTTTTACCATCGTCGGATCAAGGCACGCTAGGACATCGGGATACACTTGGAGCGGGGGGCACGAGTTTTTCTGGGATCCAAGCTGGGGAACTGGTTTCCCGTCTACCTTACTTTTTTCCCACCGCTCTCTTGCTACCACATTTGACTTGTGAATAGACCGGTCATAGTTCGATGAAAGACTTGGCTCAGGTTGATGAAGGTTCTTCAGCAGTTTCAACTTCTTTTCCACAGATATAGCTGGCTCGGGCTCAAGATGGGGCTTTTTCTTGCCAAACATGGATTGCTTGTGCTGTTCAGCTGCGATCTTGGCATTTTCCTCAACTGTATAGTCATAATGTCTCTTGGGAGGAACCTTAGGCACTCTTGGGAGGGGCTCTTGTTTGCGTTTCGGTGATCGGTTACGACTCAGTGCCGTAGCGGTCCGCCTTTTGCTCTTAGACTGAGTGGTGGGCTGCGGCGGCGGAGAAGGCTCACATGGCGGCGGAGAAGGCTCACACGCCAGCGGAGAAGGCTCACGCGCTAGCGGGGAAGGCTCACGCACTGGAGACGGCTGCATCGGTGGAGAATGCTGGCTCGGTGGAGACCTTGTTGGCGCCTTCCAACCCGGAATCACAATGAATTCCTTTCGCCATAGAACTGTAGTGTTCTTGGCTTCTCCCAGCTCTAGCAAATCCCCTTCACCGGCAGGGTGGTCAATCCTCAGCGGCCCATACCCATCCATAACTTGATCCACCCCGGCAACAGCGTAGCCAGGTGGAACCGGCTTGAAGTGGTATCTTTGATCAGCTACTGGCGGTAAGACATAGCCGATCGCCGCCTTGAGCGTTAAGTAGCCCATCGTTTGAAAATGCAGCTCACAAGGTGTCGACTCTGTGATAAAATCCACAGGGTAGAAATCAGAAGCCATATGCGGATCCACATGTGCATCATCATCAGGCAGCTCCGTGGAAGCCACGCTGCTTTTCCGCTGAGATCCCTGGCCGGTAGCATCGAATGCAACTTCTTCTATCTGTGGATTAGGTTGAGGTTGGGTGATCGTGGATCGAGCCCGACATTATCATCCTCACTTGCTCCTCTAGCTTAGCAACGCGTTCTTGAACCACATCCTTTTGCCTCTGACGGCTTCTATCGGGATATTTCTTCGTTTCTGCAGGAAACCCAATACACCACGGCTTTCCACCTGGTATGGTTCGTGTTCGTCCTGGGTGTTCACGATTCCCAAGGGCGCGTGTGAGCTGGTCGTTTGATGACCCACAAGTATAGGGGATCGCAACAGTCTTCGAGGGAAGTAAAACCCAATTTATTGATTCGACACAAGGGGAGACAAAGAATACTTGAAAGCCTTAACAGCGGAGTTGTCAATTCAGCTGCACCTGGAAACGAGACTTGCTCGCAAGAGTTTATCGAGTAGTAACAGTTTTATAGCGAGTAGCAGTAGTGAAATAACAACGAGCAGAGTAACGGAAACAGCGAGTAGTGATTTTAGTAAACGAGCAGGATTAAAATATCGTAGGCACGGGGACGGATGACGGGCGTTGCATGGATGAGAGAAACTCATGTAACAATCATAGCAGGGCATTTGCAGATAATAATAAAACGGTATCCAAGTACTAATCAATCAATAGGCATGTGTTCCAATTATAGTCGTACGTGCTTGCAATGAGAAACTTGCACAACATCTTTTGTCCTACCAGCCGGTGGCAGCCGGGCCTCAAGGGAAACCGCTGGATATTAAGGTACTCCTTTTAATAGAGTACCGGAGCAAAGCATTAACACTCCGTGAACACATGTGATCCTCACGTCACTACCATCCCCTCCGGTTGTCCCGATTCTTGTCACTTCGGGGCCATTGGTTCCGAACAGCGACATGTGTATACAACTTGCAGGTAAGATCATAAACAACGAATATCTTCATGAATCAATAACATGTTCAGATCTGAGATCATGGCACTCGGGCCCTAGTGACAAGCATTAAGCATAACAAGTTGCAACAATATCATAAAAGTAACATCTACGGATACTAGGCACTATGCCCTAACACTCTTATGCTATTACATGACCAATCTCATCCAATCCCTACCATCCCCTTCGGCCTACAGCGGGGGAATTACTCACACATGGATGGGGGAAACATGGCTGGTTGATGAAGAGGCGTCGGTGGTGATGGCGGCGAAGATCTCCTCCAATTCCCCGTCCCGGCGGAGTGCCGAACGGAGACTTCGGCTCCCGAGACGGAGTTTCGCGATGTGGCGGCGTTCTGGAGGGTTTCTGGCGACTTCGACTTCTTCCCGTGCGTTTTTAGGTCGAGGCCAATAAGTAGTCCGAAGGAGAGCGTCGGAGGCCGGCCGAGGGGGCCACACCATAGGGCCGCGCAGGCCCCCCCTAGGCCGCGCCGCCTTATGGTGTGGGGCCCTCGGGCCTCCACTTGATTTGTCCTTCTGGCTCCGTCAGTATTCTGGGAAAATATGGCCTTCTGTCGAAATCCCGAGGTTTTTCCTGAAAGTTGGATTTCTACACAAAAACGAGACACCGGAACAGCTTCGTCGAAAACAGCGTTAGTCCGTGTTAGTTGCATCCAAAATACACAAATTAGAGGCAAAACAATAGCAAAAGTGTTCGGGAAAGTAGATACGTTTTGGACGTATCAACTCCCCCCAAGCTTAGCTTATTGCTTGTCCTCAAGCAATTCAGTTAACAACTGAGCGATAAAAGAACTTTCACGAACACATTTGTTCATATGATGTATATATTCTCATGATATGGCTAATACTTAAGCAGCTCATAATAAGATACATGCAAATAAGATCATCTAACAGACTATGTCAATCATGAAGAGGTACCAACAATTAATAATAAGCATCATGAATCATGTATATAAGCAGGATTGCAATGTTCATAAATGAGTATGATAGTGTGGTATCTCGCTTGCCTGTATTTGATCGGCAAAACATAAATGCCCGGGCAACTCTGGAGTTCATAGAAAGACTAGAAGTAGTGATTGTCAAAGATAAAAGCATCAAAGTTATACCACAATCAATCATATTTTGAGACAAGCATATTATACTAAGAATGAAAGTTGTGCTCTCAAGAAAGTGCTCAAAGAAAGGATGGAGACACAACATAAAAGTAGTTGACCCTTCGCAGAGGGAAGCAGGGATTAACATGCGCTAGAGCTTTTCATTTGTAAAGCAGGAGTAAAATTATTTTGGGAGGTGTTTGTTGTTGTCAACGAATGGTAATGGGTACACCAACTACCTCGCCAACCGGACTTTCAAGAGCGGCTCCCATGAATTATTTGCATTTTTATGTGGCACTCCTTCCAACCTTTCTTACACAAACCATGGCTAACCGAATCCTCGGGTGCCGGCCAACAATCACATACCATGAAGGAGTGCCTTTTTAGTTTAGTTTTATTATGATGATGACACTCCCCCAACCTTTGCTTACACAAGCCATGGCTAACCGAATCCTTCGGGTGCCGTCCAACAATCACAAACCATGGAGGAGTGTCTATTTAAGTTAATTAATTCGGGACCTGGGAATCCCATTGCCAGCTCTTTTTGCAAAATTATTGGGTAAGCGGATGTACCACTAGTCCATATGAGAGTCCGTCAAAAGTAAATGACAAGGTTGAAAGCTAAACACCACATACTTCCTCATGAGCTATGAAACATTAACACAAATTGAGAAGCATTTTGAAGGTTTTAAAGGTAGCGCATGAGAATTTACTTGGAATGGTTTGAAATGCCATGCATAGGTATTTATGGTGGACACTTTGGAATAACTTGGTTTTCATGTGTTGGGAGGCACGAGCGGCGTTCCCGCTCAGTACAAGTGAAGGCTAGCAAAAGACTAGGGAGCGACAAATCAAGAGAGCAATAACTGTCATAATCATGCTTGCGGCAAAATAAATTAACTGAGGCATAAAAGTGATACAAGAACTCTGAAGCAATGTAAATCATGGAGGCTTAATTGACTTTTGTTCAGTCATATGCATGCGTGAGCATGTGCCAAATCGATATAAATGAATTATTCAGAGGAGGATACCACAATATCATATCTATCTATGAATAAAACAATGCAAGCAAACATCCATGACATGCTACTCATATTAATAAATTGGAGCTAATCATGAGAGATCATGAACTACTAGACTTTCTTAAATGACATATACCTCACATGAACCAACTAAGCATGCTCACATGGATGAGTATATGTACAAAAATGAAAACAAATAGAGTTCATACCAGCCTCTCACCACAATCGGATTGTCGTAGATCGTCATTATTGCCTTTTCACTTGTGTAGCTTGGATAATATGAAATGAAAGCCACGCTCCAGCCACCGAAGACCATTGAACTCATAATGAACTTTGCAAACCAAAGAAGAACAGCAAATATTTTTGGTGTTTTCGAATTTGAGAACAAGAACAAAAGGAAACAAGCAAACAAAGCAAAATCTTTTTGGGTTTTCTTATAGCAAACTAGCAATAGCAAATAAAGCGAAAAAAATGCAAGAAACCAAGATAAACATATGGTGAAGAGAAACAACAGAAATATTTTTGGTCTTTTTGTGTTCTGGGAAAGAAACAAAGTGAAACAAAGAAATAGCAAACTAAAAGAAACACAGAAAAGCGAGATGGCAGAAATCTGCCAAAACCTGACAGCAGTACAGAAATCGATTTTTACAAAAATCTTACGTTGCTCAGCTCGAAAAGTGTTCAACTAATGAAAGTTAGATAACAACCTGGGGAACCTGCACAAAAATTGGCAGCTCAAAATAACGTTCTGGCTGTGCGCACGAATATTTCTAGTAACAGTCCAGAATCTGTTTTCAGGCAGCACTTCCCCAAATATCATCTCCCTCTCATTAGAAAACCACTCAAATAGACTAAACAAGTATGTTCAAGTATCCAGCAACCATAATATGCAAAGAATGAGTGATGCCGGTATACCTCCCCCCAAGCTTAGGCTTTTGTCCTAAGTGGAGTTCAATCCCATCGAGGCCATGAGGTAGTATCCCCGTAGTACGACGAAGATGGATCATATTCCGGGTATGTGCTAGAAGAAGCACCCGGATACGTGACGGTATAGTCGTAGGAGGGCTCGCCGTCCTCTGAGTCATGCTGCTGGTGGAAATCTTGTATCTTCATATGTTCATCCACCTCCTCCTTAGTGCGCGACCATGGTTGCCTATCAATACAGAACAAACCTGGCTGGGGAAGAGGGATTTCTTTCTCATCCCCGTCAGCAAAGAACATTCTATAGACCATATTATCTAAAGTGGAATCGGTGGTAACAAAATGATGGCTTTTCATAGCAGTGATATCAAGCCTCCTAGGGGTTAATGGCACATCATTAGGATCAATAGGAAGTCTTAAATGTGTTAAAATGCGCAGTGCAATAGTTCCTCCAAAAATAGGCCCCTGTTAAACAGGCGGCGAGCAATAAGAGAACCAAGATGATAAGATGTCCGTCCAGTAAGTGCAATATTCAAGAAGGCAAGATGGTAACTAGAAATATTGCTAGTGTTCTCCCTACCAATTATGCTAGTAGCAATGTAATATGCAAAATATTTAATGGCGGGGAGTTGAATGTTCCTTATCTTTGTTATCACCAGAATTTGACCGAGTCAGAGGTGGGCCGCGATCAAGATGGACTTGAAGATATATATAGAAGAAATACGTGAATCGGCCTTACATGCAAAGTTTGGGCTAGTTTGCCCATGTATCTGTACCATAGTAGGATGCGTGTCGGTTAGGAATTAGAGTTTTACCTGTGCACGGTTAGGTGCACGCTTGAATTAGAAAGTCCCCTGGACTATAAATATGTATCTAGGGTTTATGGAATAAACAACAACCAACGTTCAACACAATCAATCTCGGTGCATCGCCAACTCCTTCGTCTCGAGGGTTTCTCCTGGTAAGCACCATGCTGCCTAGATCGCATCTTGCGATCTAGGCAGCATAAGCTTGTCTACGTTGTTCATGCGTTGCTCGTGCTCGAAGCCTTTTTGATGGCGAGCAACGTAGTTATCTTAGATGTGTTAGGGTTAGCATTGTTCTTCGTATCATATGCTGTCGTAGTGCAACCCTTATACATCTAGCCGCCCTTACACCTATCTTAGGTGTAGGGGCGGCACCGCGCTTGATCATTATTTAGTAGATCCGATCCGTTACGGTTGCTCCTTGTTCTTCAAGGATTAGTTTAATATCCGCAATAGTTAGGCCTTACAAAGGGTTGGAGGATCCAGCGGCGTGTAGGGTGTAGTTTGCTAGCCCTAGACAGGATGTTCCGGGGATCAACCTCGTGTTGGTTTTTAGGCCCTGTCTAGGATCGGCTTACGATCACCGTACGCGAGCGCGAGGCCCAATCGTGAGTAGGATGATCCGATTATGCGGTGAAAACCCTAAATCGTCGTAGATCGCATTAGCTTTATCTTGATCAAGCGGGGCCACCATATATTCGTGCACCTCGTACGAATCATGGGTGGATCGGCTCTTTGAGCCGATTCACAGGACAACTCGAGAGCCGATCGAGGCTCGTATTTAACGTTTACGTGTATGCCCTGCGAGGAAACTAAGCGAGGCATCATCCAACACCTTCCCGACCGGGTATAGGTCAGGTGGCACGCCCTTGCGACGAGTATCGGACGTGTGACCGAGAAGGCTTTGCGGGCCGTCGCTCCGAGGGACCGGGGCCAGCCGCAGCCCTAGTTGTTCCCGGCTCTACGGTGTTGCCGGTCGCTGCCCGCCGGTGGGTTTCGACCGCAACACATTCTGGCACGCCCGGTGGGACAACCTTCGACATCCACCGCATCGCCATCTACATCCGAGATGGCGGAAAGCACTCCGGTCAAGTACGAGGATCCGCCTGACGAGCTCAAGAAGAAGCATGACGAGATCAAAGCAGTCCTCGAAGCCGACCTCATCGGCTCTTTCCACAGAACCCGCTCCCACGGCGTCGGGTGGAAGGGGTTCTCACCGAAGGCGCGCTCGATGGAGTGGACCTGTCCACCCCGTCGAAGAACGCACCGAGGTCGCTGCGTCGGGAGATCAACTACATGGTGGCTCATTCGCTGCACCGCCACTCGAGAGCTCGGTGAACACTTTGGAGCGTGTCGCTCTGCGCGTGATCCAGGAAATCATGAGCCACCGGTATTCTCCGTCGGGACCAGCTCTGGGGACTTACAAAGGAGAGATGTCACTCCAGTCCCGTCCTCCGCTGCCGTTCGCATGGGCAGCACCAGCAGTGCCGAACTCATCGGCATACGTCGTCTACAAGATTGGTGGTGATCCTAGTGACTACCAATTCCTACCTGAGGCGCCCAAGGAGATCCCGCACGGATACACGTGCGCATACGTACCAGACTGCAGTACTCGGGCACTCTCGAACCGAGGCTGCAACAGCAGGGGCCTCCGGAACAGCAGGAGGAACGTCGGGAGCGGATCTCGAGAAGCGGACGTGGCTAGCTAAGTACGCTACTCCGACAAACCTCCGAGCCCAGCTCCTGCAGGTTGGCTCGGAAGCTGGAAAAGCAAGCATGGCTGGCTAAGTATGCCACCCCGGCGAATCTTCAGGGTTCGACACCTTCAGCCATCACCGCGGATCAGATTTGTACAATTCTGAAAGATCAGTTCGGCATGATGCCGAAAAGGAAGACGTTCGGCTATACCAAGCCGTATCCCAACGAGTACGAATTGATCCCGCTACCACCCAAATATCGGCTCCCGGACTTCACAAAGTTTAGTGGATCAGATGGTTCCAGCTCCATCGAGCATGTGAGCCGATATTTGGCACAGCTGGGCACGATCTCAGCATCAGACGAGCTGCGTGTGAGGTTCTTCGCACAGTCCCTCACAGGATCGGCTTTCGGGTGTTACACGTCGCTGCCACCGAACTCAATCCGGACTTGGAAACAGTTGGAAGAGCAGTTCCATGAGCAGTATCACTCAGAGGCTTCCGAGGCTGGCATTGCCGATCTAGCACAAGTACGACAGAAGCGCGGGGAAACAGTGTCAGAATACATCCAGCGCTTCAGGACCATTAGGAACCGATGCTATTCGGTACACGTAAGCGAAAAAGAAGCGATCGAGTTGGCGGTGGTGGGTCTCTCATCATCGATCAAGGACGTGGCCTCCCAAGCGAGACTACCCTTCATTGGCGCACATGGTGCGAAAGCCGTCGGCATATGAACGGCGCCACCCGGATGTTTACCGGGACAAATTCAAGCGTGCGGTGGCCCTGGTTGAGGCGGACGAGGATGAAGGTGCTGCGGGAGATCGAGAGGTAGCGAGTGGCCGAATGGACTCGAGCGGCGAGCCCCGTGTCCTGCAAATGGGTTAAGCCACAAGGCCCTCCAAAAGGGTTCGACTTCGACGTGACCAAAGCCGAGCAGATTTTCGATCTCTTACTCACGGAGAAGCATATAAAGGTACCCGAAGGCCACAAGATCCCTACGGTGCAGGAGCTGAACGGAAAGCCATGCTGCAAGTGGCATAACACGTTCACCCACACCACTAACGACTGCAGGGTGTGGCGTCAGCAGATCCAAATGGCGATAGAAAAAGGGCGGCTAATTTTCAACCAGTACGCCATGAAGGTCGACACACACCCCTTCCCCGCCATTCACATGGTGGAGTATACTTACCATGGAGGGTGCCAGCCAGATTTCTCGTGCAATATCAACATGGTGGGACTTGGGCACCACTCTGGTAAGGACGGAGATGAGGGCAGCTGCTCTCATAGCAAAGACACGAGAGGAAGCCGCTCCACGCGATCGGCTCCGCCACGACGGCAAGCGCTACGTCACGGAGGGAGAAGTGAAGAACATAAGATATCGGCGACCTCTCTCGATCACCTCCTCAACAAGTATGTGGGTCAATACGACCAACGCCGGCGATACAACGACGATGATGAAGAAGATCGTCTGGCTAGGGACGACAGGAGACGTCGTCGGCGTGATCACGACGAGGAGCGATATGAGCGCCACGCCAAGGAAAAGTCGAGGGAGCAAGACAACGTGGATAGGCACTGGGACTGCCCCTTCTTCAGACACTGCTGGGATTCAGGAATGAGCCGATTGCCAACAATCGGCAACTGCCCAGAATGCAAACAGAAGAAGAAGGATGCGGCTAACGTGTCCGTGTTCAAACGTCTAGGGCCTCTCCCGCCTCGGAACAAGCATGCTGAGTCCGCTCGGGTGGAAGATCTCGAGGAACTAGAGGACGATGATGAAGAAGACAAGTATCATCGGCCAAGGTGGTGCCCCGATGGGCTCAGCCGTTCCCAAAAACGAAGGGTTCAACGTCTGCGTGGGTTGGAAGAAGCTGAAAGATTATACCTGCACACGTTGAGGAAGGCACGGCCTGATCTGGCCACCAAAATTCAGCGAACCCTGGACGAAGAAGGTCGGCCACAAAGAAAAGAGTGGCGCCCCAAGCAAAGGAAAGCCGATGACGAGACATCGGCTGGCACAAACATGGTCTCCATCCTTCCAACGGAGTTTAGTGCTCCAGGATTGGACGACTGCGAGCGCATCGACGTGACAAAGAACGGGGTTAGGTTGGTTTCATCCACCGGCCTGACCGTGTAACAAAAACAGCGTCTATGGACAAACGTGGCGATGCCGATCCAGGAGATCGGCCCCAAGGATTTATGGAGGAACATTACAAAACCTTCATCGAACAAGCAACGTGGAGGCCGATTCCAGCAATCGGCCAAAATTATCCTCACCATCCATTCTGCCTGGGTTCAACATTTGGTCCAACAGAGCCGATACCATCAAATCCCTTGAAAGAATCGGCTCGGGGGCACCCAGGTGGATAAAACACGAGGATATGCAGTAGAAGCGTCTTACAAATGCCCAGCAGCCTAAGATATCCTTTGATGATGGGTATTGAAGTATGGGGGCCGATACATAAATCGGCCGTAAAAAATTCAAAAAATTTTAAGCACAGCCGATGCAGCAGACATCGACTTAAGGATATAAAGCCGATGCATGGCCATCGACTCAAGAGGTATAACTGTTATAATCAGAGGGTCAATGGAGCAGGAAGTGGGCCACGAAGAGAGACTCTAATGGGAGAACTCCTCAATGGAGTGGTTTAATGGCTCAGATCCTCTCTTCGAGAACAATGCCAAGAGCAGCATGGATGTGCAGATCAGGTTAAGGGTGGGTTGCATCAGATCCACCGAAGGAAGGCTCTCTGCTCTGGGAAGCCGATTTTTGTTGAAATCGGCTGGCTCTGCGTTATGATTTGAGGCCAATGGCGGCACATTGGGCTGACTCACTACCTTTTCCGCCTTGACTGAGGCTCGGGGGGCAGCTTGCCCTGAAGGACCCTTTGCTATAAGGAGCCGATTTTGTTGAAATCGGTTGGTTTTACATCTCAGCTTGAGTTAGCAATGGTCTCAGAGAGCCCTTGAAAGCGAAGGGGATTTGGAAGGGAAGGGTCTGGCAGGAAAATGTCTGGAAACCTGAGGTTAATGATGAGGCCAGGCATTTATTTCAGGGGATTTTACCGTTGAATCCAACATTACGCTCAGTGACCGCGGATTGGACCTGTTCGGTTGGAAGTTTAGGGATCTGAATTTGAGCAAGGTTCGCAGGTTACCGATGTGTTGCCATCGGCTTATTGAGCGGTGATCAAATTAGCAATCGGCCAAATCGGTACGAAAAGAAATCGGCGAAATCAAGTTAAGGGAAATTCTTCATTAATATTGGGATTTCTTACAATGAAGAGCCGACTGCTCAAAGAAGAAAGGAAGAACAAAAGAAGAGCCGATTTCTCGAGGGACTACTAATCCTACATAACTTCTCCTCGCTAGCGTCGTCGTCGGCGTCGCCATCGGCGCTACTGCCGGAGAGTTCCTCGCCGCTGCTTCCCCAGCCGTCGGCCGGAGCTTCCTCCTCCTCGTCATCATCATCATCCTCGCTGTCCGCCCAAGTGCGGAAGCGCTTCGTCGGCGGATACCCAGCGGAAGAGGAGGAATCATCTTCCTCCTCCTCCTCTTCTCCTTCCTCGTCGTCATCGTCGTCCTCGCTGTCCGCCCACATGCGGTTGCGTTTCTTCGGTGGGAGCCTGGCGGAGGGGGAGGCCTTGGTCTTCTCTACTTCTCCTTCTTTCTTCTCCTTGTCAGAGGAGATGGGGTTCGCCCCGGAGTGGAGGTCGTCCTCTTTCTTGTTCTTCGGCGACGATTGGAGGGGGAGGCCTGAGGGGGAAGAGGAAGAGGAAGACATTGCTACAAGGGGAGAGGGTTTTTTAGCGCTGGTGGACAGAACAGAGCAAGGGGATGGAGTGGTGAACCGTTTGGCACAGATAAATAAAGGGAGTGTAGTGGAGATTTAATGCCATGACGGTTCTCGAGGACGTTATGCCGAAACTATCAATTCGTGCAGAGAAGCCCAGGAGGCGAGGCGAAATGATGGAAGATTCTGCGGCAGCTCTGCTCTGCCACGACATGACCCGACGAAAGAAAAGCGTAATGATTTTGGAAATGTCATTTCCAAAACCAGGGGGCATGTGTTATCACCAGAATTTGACCGAGTCAGAGGTGGGCCGCGATCAAGATGGACTTGAAGATATATATAGAAGAAATACGTGAATCGGCCTTACATGCAAAGTTTGGGCTAGTTTGCCCATGTATATGTACCATAGTAGGATGCGTGTCGGTTAGGAATTAGGGTTTTACCCGTGCACGGTTAGGTGCACGCTTGAATTAGAAAGTCCCGTGGACTATAAATATGTATCTAGGGTTTATGGAATAAACAACAACCAACGTTTAACACAATCAATCTCGGCGCATCGCCAACTCCTTCGTCTCGAGGGTTTCTCCTGGTAAGCACCATGCTGCCTAGATCGCATCTTGCGATCTAGGCAGCATAAGCTTGTCTACGTTGTTCATGCGTTGCTCGTCTTGAAGCCTTTTTGATGGCGAGCAACGTAGTTATCTTAGATGTGTTAGGGTTAGCATTGTTCTTCGTATCATATGCTGTCGTAGTGCAACCCTTATACATCTAGCCGCCCTTACACCTATCTTAGGTGTAGGGGCGGCACCGCGCTTGATCATTATTTAGTAGATCCGATCCGTTACGGTTGCTCCTTGTTCTTCAAGGATTAGTTTAATATCCGCAATAGTTATGCCTTACAAAGGGTTGGAGGATCCAGCGGCGTGTAGGGTGTAGTTTGCTAGCCCTAGACAGGATGTTCCGGGGATCAACCTCGTGTTGGTTTTTAGGCCCTGTCTAGGATCGGCTTACGATCACCGTACGCGAGCGCGAGGCCCAATCGTGAGTAGGATGATCCGATTATGCGGTGAAAACCCTAAATCATCGTAGATCGCATTAGCTTTATCTTGATCAAGCAGGACCACCATATATTCGTGCACCTCGTACGAATCATGGGTGGATCGGCTCTTTGAGCCGATTCACGAGACAACTCGAGAGCCGATCGAGGCTCGTATTTAACGTTTACGTGTATGCCCTGCGAGAAACTAAGCGAGGCATCATCCAACACCTTCCCGACCAGGTATAGGTCGGGTGGCACGCCCTTGCGACAGCATCGGACGTGTGACCAGAAGGCTTTGCGGGCCGTCGCTCTGAGGGACTGGGGCCAGCCGCAGCCCTAGTTGTTCCCGGCTCTACGGTGTTGCCAGTCGCTGCCCGCCGGTGGGTTTCTGACCGCAACAATTTTGCCCCGCTGAATGGTGCGACAGTCATCATTGGTGATCCCTCGATAGAGCTCCAACAAGTCCCGGGGGTTGTCATCAATCCTCCTTGCTGTACCTACAGGGGAAATATCCAATGCACGACAAAATGTTTCCAATTCCATAGTAATAGGGTTATCATAAATCTTGAATGCAACTGTCGGCTCATATTGCGTGTTTTGGAACTTGAAGCTCTCGACGAAGATTTTGGTGAGCATGTAGTATTGCTCCCTTTCATCTCCCACGTAGGTGGCTAAGCCCGCCTTGTTGACAAGGGTGAAGAAATCATCCAATATCCCTGCATTTGTCAGAAAATCATAACATGGGAAGGATGAAGCATTAGGAGCCCCATTGTCCTCTTCGGGCGCGAAGCTAGGCGCGATGATATCCTCATTGTACGATCGCCTAATTTGGGTGGCGGTCCTAGAAGGCCTCCGGTGCTGGTTGTTCCTTTCTTGAACAATTCTCCAAAGTTGAACTTCTTCATCTCTTTTCTGAAATTTTCAACAAACAATATAAAACTTGATTTGGTGACATATAATTGAGGGAAACTACCATAGGAACTTGCTAGAGTACTAATCATGCATCAAAACTAATTTCTACCACTTAGAACAAGCATGCAAGCTCACTAAACATGTTACCTACAGCAGCAAAATATTCAAGATATACTCAACCAAACAAAATTCTACTTGTATAATCGAAGGAGTCACATACCGGAGAGCAAATGTGCCAAATTTCAGACAGAAATCTGGGCTGAGCAAAGAGATCGAGAAATCCTGAGCTCTTGAGCAAAAACGCGAGTGAGAGAAAGTTGGTTCGAGTTTTTTCGGGAGAGAGAAGATGCTGGGAGAAAGAGATGAAATAGTGGGGCAAGGAGGGGCCCACACCATAGGGTGGCGCGCCCACCTCCTTGGCCGCGCCGGCTGGTGGTGTGGCACCCTGTGGTGCCCCACAGGTCATCCTCTGGTACTCCCAGGTGCCTCGTCGAAAAATAGGACCAACGGTGTAATTTTTGCGAATTTTTGAAAATTTTGAAAAATGCACATTTCTTGGTATCTAGCTTATTATTACTGGCCAGGAAATTTTTTGAAATCTCTAATCAACTAAGGAGCTTTGTAAAATAAAAGTGCTACAGCAACTAGAGCAAGTGGAGGAAGAAAGAGATGTTGTTTACCTCCTCTATGCATATAAAAAGTATTTGTTAACAAGGTTGATCAAGTCTTGCCACCAAATAAATTTTACATAGCATATGACGAAATAAACCTCAAATCAATCATGTTACCTTGAATTGTATTGATATGGATCCAATCATAAGAGTTTGATATTCTTCTTTAGGCTCATATATAGGACAATCAATAGTTCCCACTTTGATAGTTCTCACATTAGAAATAGTATTAACTCCACACGCTTTCTCAATCCTCTTGGGGAAATAGACGGTGTGTTCCTTATCATCAACATTGAAAGTAACCTTTCCTTTATTGCAATCAATAACAGCCCCTGCGGTGTTAAGAAAAGGTCTCCCAAGAATAATAGACATATTATCATCTTCGGGCATTTCCAACACAACAAAATCGGTTAATATCAAGAAGTTATTAGTAACTTGAACAGGAACATCCTCACATATACCAACGGGAATAGCAGTAGATTTATCAGCCATTTGCAAAGATATATCAGTAGATATCAACTTATCTAAGTAAAGTCTCTTATAAAGAGAAAAAGGCATAACACTAACACCGGCGCCCAAGTCACATAGAGCGGTTTTAACATAATTATTCTTAATAGAACAAGGAATAGTAGGTATACCTGGGTCGCCCAACTTCTTTGGAACTTTGCCATTGAAAGAGTAATTAGCAAGCATAGTGGAAATTTCCTCATTGGGGATTTTCCTTTTGTTAGTAACAATATCTTTCATATACTTTGAATAAGGAGGCAATTTAATAGCATCGATCAAAGGGATTTGCAAGAATAAAGGTTTCATCCAATCACAAAATTTATTATAGTGTTCTTCTTCCTTTGATTTTAGTTTCTTAGCGAGGAAAAGGCATTTGCTTTTGTACCCAAGGTTCCCTTTCATTACCATGTTTCTCGGCAATAAAATCTTCTTTAGTATACTTTTTATTTTTAGCATGCTTTTCAGGTTCTTCTTCAACCTCTTCTTTATCGGGAGTATCATTCTTATCATTATCTTTATCATGTTCATTACCACTTTCAGTTTCAGCATCGAAATAGAAATACTATTAGGATCATTAACGGGTTCGGAGGATTCTACAACATTCTTATGTTTCTTTTTCTTTTTCTTAGATGGAGCACTAGTTTTAGTTCGTTGAGAATCTTGTTCAACTCTTTTGGGATGCCCTTCAGGATATATAGGATCCTGGGTAGAGACACCACCTCTAGTTGTTACTTCATAAGCATGTTTTTCTTTAGAATTATTTCCCAACAAGTCATTTTGCACTTTAGTGAGTTGATCAATTTGAGTTTGAACCATATGAAAATGTTTAACAAGCATCTTAACATCATTGGAGGTTCTCTCCACAATATCATGCAATTCACTAATAGCTTGAGAATTTTCCATTAGATGATTCTCTACTCTCATATTAAAATTTTCTTGCTTAACAATATAATTATCAAACTCATCTAAGCATTGCGCAGGAGGTTTTGAATACGGAATATCTTCCCTAGTAAAGCGGCGAAGGGAATTTACCTCAATCATGGATGAAGGGGGAATTATCTCACATATATCTTCTATGGGAGGAAGATTCTTCACATCTTCAGATTTAATACCTTTCTCCTTGAGAGACTTCTTGGCTTCCCTCATATCTTCATCATTCAATTTAATTAAACCCCTCTTCTTCAATATTGGCGTTGAAGTTGGTTCAGGCGTAGTCCAATCATCATGATTCCGGCCTATTTTAGCCAATAATTCTTCAGCTTCGTCCGGAGTTCTTTTCCTGAAAACACAACCAGCACAACTATCCAGGTATGCCCTAGACTCAATGGTTAGTCCACTATAAAATATATCAAGTAAATCATGCTTTTCCAAATCATGGTCAGGTCGAGCTCTAATAAGAGAGCAAAATCTCGCCCAAGCCTCAGGCAATTTCTCTCCATCTTCCTGATCAAAATTATAGATTCTCTGCAAAGCAACATGTTGAGCACTAGCAGGAAAGTATTTACGGAAGAAAACATCAAGCAATTCTTTTGGACTTTTAATAGAATTAGGTGGCAAACTATTATACCAAGTTTTAGCGTCATCCTTTAATGAGAATGGAAAGATTTTAGCAACAAAGTAAGTACGCTTCTTAACATCATCAGAAAACAAACTACTCAGAGTAGATAACTCAATCATGTGTTCAACAGCACTTTCTTTTTCAGTACCCCAAAAGGGTGTTTTCTCAACAATATCTATATGAGATAGATCAAGAGAAAAATCATAATCTTTATCCTTAATGTTTATAGGAGATGTGGCAAATTTAGGATCAGGAGACAGTTTATATCTAACGGCATGTTCTCGCAAGCAACTTTTTAATTTTTCTTGCATCGGTAGTAGCATTGCATTTTTCAATAAAATCATCATCAAGTTCCACATAATCTTCATCAAGATCCTCACTAGAGTATTCAAGTTCGGGTGAATTAACGAGTGTAGTAACATCGGGAGTTTCAGTATTTTCAATTTGTCTAGACCTAGCAATTGTAGCATCTAGAAAAGTTCCCAATGAACCACTATCATCAAGCACAGCGAAGCATCATCAATATTATAAGAGTTTTCAGATTCAGCGAAGTACCAGCATTTGAAGCTTGTGGTGGTGAAACAAGTTTACTTATCACGGATGGTGAATCAAGAGCAGCAGAGGTACTCGAGTTGTACCTTTTCTTGTAGTGGATGGTAATATGGCGACCTTAGTATCGCGAGGTTTACCCATGATGGAGAATTTGCAGCGAACAATATCAATCCAAGTGAACTTCCAAATAAAGCTATTCTCCCCGGCAACGGCGCCAGAAAATAGTCTTGATGACCCACAAGTATAGGGGATCGCAACGAGTCTTCGAGGGAAGTAAAACCCAATTTATTGATTCGACACAAGGGGAGACAAAGAATACTTGAAAGCCTTAACAGCGGAGTTGTCAATTCAGCTGCACTCGGAAACGAGACTTGCTCGCAAGAGTTTATCGAGTAG
This sequence comes from Lolium rigidum, assembly GCF_022539505.1. Lineage (NCBI taxonomy): Eukaryota > Viridiplantae > Streptophyta > Magnoliopsida > Poales > Poaceae > Lolium > Lolium rigidum. Next base: position 135,996,067 of record NC_061511.1, read on the forward strand.
TAACGGTTTTATAGCGATAGCGATAGTGAAATAACAACGACAGAGTAACGGAAGACAGCAGTAGTGATTTTAGTAAACAGCGAGGATTTTGCATGGATGAGAGAAACTCATGTAACAATCATAGCGGGGCATTTGCGGATAATAATAAAACGGTATCCAAGTACTAATCAATCAATAGGCATGTGTTCCAATTATAGTCGTACGTGCTCGCAATGAGAAACTTGCACAACATCTTTTGTCCTACCAGCCGGTGGCGGCCGGGCCTCAAGGGAAACTATCTGGATATTAAGGTACTCCTTTTAATAGAGTACCGGAGCAAAGCATTAACACTCCGTGAACACATGTGATCCTCACGTCACTACCATCCCCTCCGGTTGTCCCGATTCTTGTCACTTCGGGGCCATTGGTTCCGGACAGCGACATGTGTATACAACTTGCGAGTAAGATCATAAACAACGAATATCTTCATGAATCAATAACATGTTCAGATCTGAGATCATGGCACTCGGGCCCTAGTGACAAGCATTAAGCATAACAAGTTGCAACAATATCATAAAAGTAACATCTACGGATACTAGGCACTATGCCCTAACACTCTTATGCTATTACATGACCAATCTCATCCAATCCCTACCATCCCCTCCGGCCTACAGCGGGGGAATTACTCACACATGGATGGGGGAAACATGGCTGGTTGATGAAGAGGCGTCGGTGGTGATGGCGGCGATGATCTCCTCCAATTCCCCGTCCCGGCGGAGTGCCAGAACGGAGACTTCTGGCTCCCGAGACGGAGTTTCGCGATGTGGCGGCGTTCTGGAGGGTTTCTGGCGACTTCGACTTCTTCCCGTGCGTTTTTAGGTCGAGGCCAATAAGTAGTCCGAAGGAGAGCGTCGGAGGCCGGCCGAGGGGGCCACACCATAGGGCCGCGCGGCCCCCCCTAGTCCGCGCCGCCTTATTGTGTGGGGCCCTCGGGCCTCCACTTGATTTGTCCTTCTGGCTCCGTCGGTATTCCGGGAAAATAGGGCCTTCGTCAAAATCCCGAGGTTTTTCCTGAAAGTTGGATTTACTGCACAAAAACGAGACACCGGAACAGTTCTGCTGAAAACAGCGTTAGTCCGTGTTAGTTGCATCCAAAATACACAAATTAGAGGCAAAACAATAGCAAAAGTGTTCGGGAAAGTAGATACGTTTTGGACGTATCATCGTTCTCTCTTTCGGGACGGAACTTCCCCTCTTCAACTTCCTTTGCAACATTTCTAAAGGCTTCGATGGGAAGTGGGTTTTCCTTATGTCTTTGTGTATATATACAGAACCCTTGTGCGTCCAACGTGCCCCCATGCGCGTAAAACCAATCCCTTGACCGCTGGTTCCATGTCAGTACCTCTGCCTGGATCCCCTTTTTAATTAGCTCGTTCTCCCATTTCTCCCACTTAGGCCTGCCAGCCTTGTAGCCTCCTCGCCCCATGGTATGGAAGTACATCTTATTAGAAGCATTTTTCGTATTGGTGTCTGACCTATTCTTTGCCCTCTCCGATTTCTTGTACTTCACAAATTCCTCCCAGTGGTCTTTTATCTTCTCATAGGGGCCATTGAAATCAGGAGTCTTCTCTTTCTTGACAAAGAAGTTGTCCAATTTCTTCTTGTAGTCGTTGAACTGTACTGCCATCTTCTTAAGAGCCCACTTCTTAACTCTTCGCTGTACGCTATTCAGCTCGGGATCCTTAGGGTCTGGCCTGTCATTCTCACTATCAGAGTCAGCTGGCTCCGGTAAGATGAAATTTACCAGCAGCTTCCTAAACATCACACTTTTTGATCTCGTGTCGACATAAGTAACTCCTTCGCCCCCCTTTGCAGGTTTCTTCCATTCTTGAGCGGTGATCGGGATGGTGTCCCTAACAATAACTCTGCATTGACTTACAAACTTTTTTGCGTGAGCCTTGGGAGAAATCGGTTCGCCATCTATCGCGATTTCCGTGATGGTGCACCTTTCATGGTCTTCCATCTTTCTGGCCGCGCCTCGTTTAGTTCTGCCAGCAGAGTTTGTTGATCGGGAGGTCTAAAATAAGAAACAAATTTAATACATGGATATGCACAAATCTGGAGGCTTGGTTAATTAATATATATACACCTCGGTGTCGTGAGCTTCTCCCTCGCAGTCGTCACCTTCTCCCTCACCGGAGCCATCTCCACGGTTGTCTTGCTCGTCTCCCTCACCGGAGCCATCTCCACGGTTGTCTTGCTCGTCTCCCTTGCCGGATTGGTTTAGGTAAATAGAGGTGATATCGTCATCATCACGGATAATCTCCTCGACGAGGTATTCTTTTTCTAGGTCTCGTTCCATAGTTTCTGCAAAGACTTACAAGTTATTCTAATGATATAAACACAACGAAACAAGTTTCTGCAAAGACTTACAAGTTTCTGCAAAGACTTACAAGTAATTAAGAATAATGCTCAATACATGATCAAAATATTAGAGTTACACATATATATAGGTACTAATTAAGGATAATGCTCAATACATATATAGTTAACTAAGGATCGATAATATAGTGCTGAAAGCAGATAGTGCAGTTACATGCATACATAGATCGGGTTCATGTTTATTTAAACCTAATACATCAATCACTACTACAACCTCTCAACCACGCCGACCGGGTCCTACAACACGCCGACCGGGTCCTGAGCCGCGCTGGGTGAACCCCCAAAGCCACGGAACAGTAACAGGAGCATAGCTAACATGAGATCCCTGCATAACTGACCATCCGGTCCTATACATGGTGTCTAACGTATACATGTAACGGCGAAGGTGCTCGTCCTCCGCTGCAATGCGCTGAGCTACCTCCTCCGGCGGGGCCGGCTCCCTATGAAATGAACGTGGCCCATAAGACCTCCACCAGAGAATATCCGGGTCGATGACGGGACCCGGATTCCGCACCAAGGTGCGCGGCCTGGAAGATAACACCTCCCAGTGCCACCCCGGCGGAGCCCAGTCCCGAACTTCCCCCATCTGCTGCATCTCCTCTAAAATTGTCCTAGCTCCAGGACGCGGCGGGCGCGGCATCGTATACAAACTAACAAATATAATATTGAATTTGAATGAAGCTGTACTTATGAATATATATATTAGTAACAAATATTACTACTTTTGTCTAACAAATACTAATAAAGTACTTATGAATATGAATCAAAGTAACTAAATTTTTTCTAACACATACATATTCAAATTGTCTAACACAACTAAATTGTCTAACACAAATTTCCTAACTAAATTGTCTAACACAAATTTCCTAACACAAATTTCCTAACTAAATTTTCTAACACAAATCTAATTAAAATCTAATTAAAATCTAACTAATTTTCTAACTAAATTTTCCATCTAAATAAACCTACATATTCAAATTTTCTAACACAAATTTCCTAACTAAATTATCTAACACAAATTTCCTAACTACATTGTCTAACACAAATCTAATTTAAACCTAAATATGAACTAATTAAAAAAAACAAAAAAGAGGCAGGGGGCCGGGCGGCGCAGGCGGGCGGGCGAGCGGTGGAGGGGCCGGCCGGGCGGCGGCGGCGCGGGAGGAGGAGAGGGGGCCGGGCGGGGGCGGCCGGCGCGCGGACGCGCGCGAGAGGAGGAAGGGAGGCGGGCGGCGCGTGATGCGTGCAGTCGACACGTCCGTTGGGAACCCCAAGAGGAAGGTGTGATGCGTACAGTAGCAAGTTTTCCCTCAGAAAGAAACCAAGGTTTATCGAACCAGGAGGAGCCAAGAAGCACGTTGAAGGTTGATGGCGGAGGAGTGTAGTGCGGCGCAACACCAGGGATTCCGGCGCCAACGTGGAACCTGCACAACACAACCAAAGTACTTTGCCCCAACGAAACAAGTGAGGTTGTCAATCTCACCGGCTTGCTGTAAGAAAGGATTAGATGTATAGTATGGATGATGATTGTTTGCGAGAAAACGAGTAGAACAAGTATTGCGATAGATTGTATTTGATGTAAAAGAATGGACCGGGGTCCACAGTTCACTAGCGGTGTCTCTCCCATAAGATAAATAGCATGTTGGGTGAACAAATTACAGTTGGGCAATTGACAAATAGAGAGGGCATGACCATGCACATACATTATATGATGAGTATTGTGAGATTTAATTGGGCATTACGACAAAGTGCATAGACAGCTATCCAGCATGCATCTATGCCTAAAAAGTCCACCTTCAGGTTATCATCCGAACCCCTTCCAATATTAAGTTGCAAACAACAGACAATTGCATTAAGTATGGTGCGTAATGTAATCAATAACTACATCCTCGGACATAGCATCAATGTTTTATCCCTAGTGGCAACAGCACATCCACAACCTTAGAACTTTCGTCACTCGTCCCAGATTTAATGGAGGCATGAACCCACTATCAAGCATAAATACTCCTTCTTGGAGTTAAGAGTAAAAACTTGGCCGAGCCTCTACTAATAACGGAGAGCATGCAAGATCATAAACAACACATAGGTAATAGATTGATAATCAACATAACATAGTATTCTCTATCCATCGGATCCCAACAAACACAACATATAGCATTACAGATAGATGATCTTCATTATGTTAGAACTCAGGGAGGTAGAGGTCAAATATATCCCTCTCAAGCAACCCTGCAATTACGATACAAGAAGTCTCTTGTGTCCCCAACACACCTAATACACTTGTCACATGTATAGGTGCACTAGTTCGGCGAAGAGATAGTAAGATGCAAGTGATATGGATGAATATGAGTGGTAATAACAATCTGAAATAAATATGGCAGCAAGCAAACATGTAACAGAACTTGTTGGAAACGGTGTTTCAATGCTTAGAAACAAGGCCTAGGGATCATACTTTCACTAGTGGACACTCTCAACAATGATCACACAAATAAATAACTTCTCTTCACTTGTGCTACTTTCTCACACTCTCTTGTTGGATAACAAACACCATTCATTGTGTAGGGCTACAAGAGCACCCTCAAGCCGGAGTAAACAAGCAACACAACTTCATAAAGGAATCACACACGATGCGCACACTATCACCGTCACATCGTGGAGAGTAATTCCGGAGTTCATATTAAAGTAACCTCTAGAGTGCATAATAGACCGTTGCAATTTAGACCGAGTACTAACATAGCATACACACTGTCAACAATAGCTATGAAAGGGGGAATAGATCGCATCAATACTATCATAGTAATAGTTAACTTCATAATCTACAAGAGATTACAATCATAACCTACGCCAAGTACTACGTGATGCACACACTGTCAACATTACATCATGGAGGAGGAATATACTACTTTAATAACATCACTAGAGTAGCACATAGATTAATAGTGATACAAAGCTCATGATCACATAAAGATCACACCATGGGAGAGAGAGATGAACCACATAGCTACCGGTAGAGCCCTCGGCCTCGGGGGAGAACTACTCCCTCCTCATCATGGGAAACAGCGATGGCGATGAAAATGGCGGTGGTATCGATGGAGATGACTCCGGGGGCAATTCCCCGTCCCGGCGGCATGCCGGAACAGAGACTTCTGTCCCCCGAAACGGAGTTTCGCGATGGCGGCGGCGTCCGTGGAGTCTTTCTGGAGTTTCGTCAATTGGTATCGAGGTTTTAGGTCACGAGGGGTCTTATATGCGAAGAGGCGGCTCAAGGGGGCGCCTGGGGGTCCCAGCCCATAGCGCGGCGCGCCCCCCCTCCAGGCCGCGCCGGCCTATGGTCTGGGGGCCCCAGGCCTCCCCTCCGACTCTCCTTCGGTATCCTGGTCCGTCTCGGTGAATTATGATGTTGGGTCTTCATTTCGTCGAATTTCGAGAATATTGCCCGAACAGCCTTTCTGGAACCAAAAACAGCAGAAAACAGGAACTGGCACTTTGGCATCTTGTTAATAGGTTAGTTCCGGAAAATGCATCAAAACGATATAAAGTGTGAACAAAACATGTAGGTATTGTCATAAAACTAGCATGGAACATCAGAAATTATAGATACGTTGGAGACGTATCAAGCATGGATTATCATAAATAACAGTACCATAATTATTCTCACAAGTTTTACTCATAGGTAATATTTCAAGAGAATCCACTGGAACATAACATTCATCCGCCTTTGGTAAGCATGGAGGACAATCAAATAATGTAAGAGATAAAGAGTTACTCTCATTAGAAGGTTGGCATGGGTAGCTAATCCATTCTTCCTCCTTTTGTTCATCACTCTCCTCTTCTTTTTCATCCAATGAGCTTTCAGGTTCATCAATTTCCTCCTCTTTTTCATCCAATGAGCTTTCAGGTTCATCAATTTCTTCTTCCACTGGTTCCTGCAAATTGTGAGTGCATTCTTGTGCATTAATGAGTCTCTCTTTATAATCAATGATATAAGGATTATCGCTGTAACTTTCTACGCAAAAATTAAGAATAGAAGAGACATAATCTTTAAGGTCCTTACAAACAACACAAGTTTCATAATATTTAGACATGAAGGATTCTATCTCAGAGGCTCCCATAAATAAGACAAATTGTTCTACCTCTTCGAACCCAAAATGAATATAGCTATTCCAATTATAGTTCTTGATTAAAACTTCCTCACTAAAGCCGCACTGAAATTTAAGATGTTTAGTATCCTGTTGAGAGCAACAATTTATATCATGGCGTTTAAGCAAGATTTTAGCAATTGTATTCAATGTTTCTATCATAACACTCATAACTTTTCCCGTTCTTGATTCTCTATAATTATTATATAATTCTATAAGCTCCAAATAGGTTGTAGGTTCTCCCATAATAACAGTTTTTAATTTTTCGGTTTTTCAAATTTTTATGGATTTTTGGGTATATAAGAATAATAAAACAAGACAAAAAACAAACTAGACAAAAGTAAACCAAGCAAAATAATACTAGACAGAAATAAACTAAGCAAAAATAAACTAGACAAAAGTAAACTAAGCAAAATAATACTAGACAGAAATAAACTAAGCAAAAATAAACTAGACAAAAGTAAACTAAGCAAAACAAAATAAAATAAAACAGAGAGAGAGGTAGAGTGTACTCCCCAGGTGAACTTATGAGTAGAGCTATGCCTCCCCGGCAACAGCGCCAGAAAATAGTCTTGATAACCCACAAGTATAGGGGATCGCAACAGTCTTCAAGGGAAGTAAAACCCAAATTTATTGATTCGACACAAGGGGAGGTAAAGAATACTTATAAGCCTTAACAATCGAGTTGTCAATTCAGCTGCACCTGGAAAAGCACTAGTAACAGGGGTGATGTGAAAGCAGCAGTAATATGGGAGCAATAGTAACAGTAACACAACAGCAGTAGCAGTAATATGAGAGCAATGGCACCAGAAAATAGTTGATACTACTTCCAATGACATATAGAACGAGTATATAATGATGAGAGATGGACCGGGGTTCCCAGCTATTTACACTAGTGGTAACTCTCCAATAACAAGTGTTGGGTGAACAAATTACAGTTGGGCAATTGATAGGATTGAAAGCATTAAGACAGAACATCAAGATTATTAATCATGTAGGCATGTTTTCCATATATAGTCATACGTGCTCGCAATGAGAAACTTGTATAACATCTTTTGTCCTACCAGCCGGTGGCAGCCGGGCCTCAAGGGAATCTACTGGCAATTAAGGTACTCCTTTTAATAGAGCACCGGAGCAAAGCATTAACACTTGGTCATGTGATCCTCATATCTAAGCCTTCCCCTCCAGTAATCCCAGTTGCTGTCACTCTAGGGCCTCGGGTTCCGGACATAAACATGTGCAAACAACTTGTAGATACAATCTAAGCAATAAGTATAGAGCTTAAATCTAAGATCATGCCACTCGTGCACTAGTGAAAAGCATTAAACACAACAATATTGCAGCAACAATAACTTCACAAACTTATATAGATAGACTGATCATAATGTAACAATTCATCGGATCCCAACAAACACAACACCGATTACATCAGATGGTTCTCAATCATGTAAGGCAACTCATGAGATCATTGTATTGAAGTACATGGGAGAGAGAGTACCAACTAGCTACAGCTAGAACCCGTAGTCCATGGGGGAACTACTCACGGAGCATGATGGAGGCGGTGGCGTTGATGGAGATGGCTTCCGGGGCACTTCCCCGTCCCGGCGGCGTGCCGGAACAGAGATTCTGTCCCCCGAATTGGAGTTTCGCGATGGCGGCGGCGCCCCTGGAGTCTTTTTGAAGTTTCGTCAATTGGTATCGAGTTTTTAGGTCGCCAGGGACTTTATAAGCGAAGAGGCGGAGTCGGAGGGGCCATGGGGCCCCCTCCCCATAGGCTGGTGATGTCTACGGGTGCTTCTATTCTTGTAGACAGTGTTGGGCCTCCAAGAGCAGAGGTTTCTAGAACAGCAGCAAGTTTCGCTTAAGTGGATCACCCAAGGTTTATCGAACTCAGGGAGGAAGAGGTAAAAGATATCCCTCTCAAGCAACCCTGCAATCACGATACAAGAAGTCTCTTGTGTCCCCAACACACCTAATACACTTGTCAGATGTATAGGTGCACTAGTTCGGCGAAGAGATAGTGAAATACAAGTGGTATGAATGAATATGAGTGGTAATAACAATCTGAATAAAATATGGCAGCGAGTAAACATGCAACAGAACAATAAATAAACGGAGATTCGATGTTTGGAAACAAGGCCTAGGGATCATACTTTCACTAGTGGACACTCTCAACATTGATCACATAATAAAACCAATCTACACTCTCTTGTTGGATGATGAAAACCACTAATTGCGTAGGGCTACAAGAGCACCTCAATGCCGGAGTTAACAAGCTCCACAACATTCGATATTCATATTTAAATAACCTTAGAGTGCATGATAGATCATTGCAATTACACCAAGTACTAACATAGCATGCACACTCGTCACCATCACACTATGAAGGAGGAATAGATCACATCAATACTATCATAGCAATAATTAACTTCATAATCTACAAGAGATTACAATCATAACCTACGCCAAGTACTACATGATGCACACACTGTCACCTTTACACCATGGAGGAGGAACAGACTACTTTAATAACATCACTAGAGTAACACATAGATGAATAGTGATACAAAACTCATATGAATCTCAATTATGTAAGGCAGCTCATGAGACCATTGTATTGAAGTACATAGGAGAGAGATTAACCACATAGCTACCGGTACAGCCCTTAGCCTCGATGGAGAACTACTCCCTCCTCATGGGAGACAGCAGCGGTGATGAAGATGGCGGTGGTGTCCATGGAGATGCCTTCCGGGGGCACTTCCCCGTCCCGGCGGCGTGCCGGAACAGAGACTCCTGTCCCCCAGATCTTGGCTTCGCGATGGCAGCGGCTCTGGAAGAAATTATAGATACGTTTGAGACATATGAAGCATCCCCAAGCTTAGTTCCTACTCGCCCTCGAGTAGGTAAACGATAACAAGGATAATTTCTGAAGTGACATGCTATCATAATCTTGATCAATACTGTTGTAAAGCATATGAGATGAATGCAGCGATTCAAACAAATAGTGAAGACAATGAGTAAACAACTGAACCATATAGCAAAGACTTTTCATGAATAATACTTTCAAGACAAGCATCAATAAGACTTGCATAAGAGTTACTCATAAAGCAATAAATTCTTTGTAAAGGCATTGAAGCAACACAAAGGATGATTAAGTTTCAGCAATTGCTTTCAACTTGTAACATGTATATCTCATGGATAGTTGTCAACATAAAGCAATACAACAAGTGCAATAAGTAAACATGTAAGAATCAATGCACAGAGTTGACACAAGTGTTTGCTTCTAAGATAGAAGAAGATAGGTAAACTGACTCAACATAAAAGTAGAAGAATGGCCCTTCGCAGAGGGAAGCAGGGATTAAATCATATGCTAGAGCTTTTTAAGTTTTGAAATCATATAGAGAGTATAAAAGTAAAGTTTTGAGAGGTGTTTGTTGTTGTCAACGAATGGTAGTGGGCACTCTAACCCCCTTGCCAAACAGACTTTCAAAGAGCGGCTCCCATGAAGGACGTTATCTCTACCAGCAAGGTAGATTATCCCTCTTCTCTTTTGTTTACACATGTACTTTAGTTTTTATTTATGGTTGACACTCCTCCCAACCTTTTGCTTACACAAGCCATGGCTAACCGAATCCTCGGGCGCCTTCCAACATTCACATACCATGAAGGAGTGTCTATTTGCAAAATTAAGTTGCTTACTGATGAATCAGAGCAAAACATGTGAAGAGAATTATTAATGAAGGTTGATTAATTGGGGGTTGGGAACCCCGCGCCAGCTCTTTTTGCAAAATTATTGGATAAGCGGATGAAGCCACTAGTCCATTGGTGAAAGCTGCCCAACAAGATTGAAAGATAAAACACCACATACTTCCTCATGAGCTATAAAACATTGACATAAATAAGAAGTAATAAAGTTTTGAATTGTTTAAAGGTAGCACATGAAGTAATTTACTTTGGAATGGCAGAGAAATACCATGTGGTAGGTAGGTATGGTGGACACAAATGGCATAGTTTTTGGCTCAAGGATTTGGATGCACGAGAAGAATTCCTCTCAATACAAGGCTAGGCTAGCAAGGTTGTTTGAAGCAAACTCAAGTATGAAACGGTGCAGCAAAACTTACATATGAACATATTGCAAACATTATAAGACTTTACATCGTCTCCTTGTTGTTCAAACACCTCAACCATAAAATATCTAGACTCTAGAGAAACTAATCATGCAAACCAAATTTTAACAAGCTCTATGTAGTTCTTCATTAATAGGTGCAAAGTACATGATGCAAGAGCTTAAACATGATCTATATGAGCACAAAAATTTCCAAGTATCAAATTATTCAAGACATTATACCAATTACCACATGCAGCATTTTCTGTTTCCAACCATATAACAATGAACGAAGAAGTTTCAACTTTCGCCATGAACATTATGAGCTAAGAACACATGTGTTCATATGAACCAGCGGAGCGTGTCTCTCTCCCACACAAGCATGAATTTATTCAGAGAATGAAAATAACAAAACGAAAATAAAAGCACACAGACGCTCCAAGTAAAGTACATAAGATGTGACCGAATAAAAATATAGTTTCAAGAGAAGAAACCTGATAATTTGTTGACGAAGAAGGGGATGCCTTGGGCATCCCCAAGCTTAGATGCTTGAGTCTTCTTGAAATATGCAGGGATGAACCACGGGGGCATCCCCAAGCTTTGACTTTTCACTCTTCTTGATCATATTGTATCATCCTCCTCTCTTGACCCTTGAAAACTTCCTCCACACCAAACTCAAAACAAACTCATTAGAGGGTTAGTGCATAATCGAAAATTCACATGTTCAGAGGTGACACAATCATTCTTAACACTTCTGGACATTGCTCAAAGCTACTGGAAGTTAATGGAACAAAGAAATCCATCCAACACAGCAAAAGAGGCAATGCGAAATAAAAGGCAGAATCTGTCAAAACAGAACAGTCCGTAAAGATGAATTTTTAAGAGGCACCAGACTTTCTCAGATGAAAATGCTCAAATTGAATGAAAGTTGCGTACATATCTGAGGATCACTCACGTAAATTGGCAGATTTTTCTGAGTTACCTACAGAGAACACTGCCCAAATTCGTGACAGACAGAAATCTGTTTCACGCAAGTAATCCAAATCTAGTATCAACCTTACTATCAAAGACTTTACTTGGCACAACAAATGCAATAAAATAATATAAGGAGAGGTTGCTACAGTAGTAACAACTTCCAAGACTCAAATATAAAACAAAATTGCTGTAGTAAAATAAAAACATGGGTTATCTCCCAAGAAGTGCTTTCTTTATAGCCATTAAGATGGGCTCAGCAGTTTTAATGATGCACTCGCAAGAAATAGTAGTTGAAGCAAAAGAGATCATCAAGAAGCAAATTAAAAACATATTTAAGTCTAACCCACTTCCTATGAAAAGGAATCTTGTAAATAAACAAATTCATGAAGCATAATGCAACAAGCATAGAAAGATAAAACAAGTGCAGCTTCAAGATTTTCAGCAAATAGAGAGGTGTTTTACTAACATGAAAACTTCTACAACCATATTTTCCTCTCTCATAATGATTTTCAGTAGTATCATGAACAAACTCAACAATATAACTATCACATAAAGCTTTCTTATTCACATGCATAAAAGTATCATTACTCTCCACATAAGCATAGTCAGTTTTATTAGTTGTAGTGGGAGCAAATTCAACAAAGTAGCTATCATTATTATTCTCATCATCAAATGTAGGAGGCATAGTATAATCATAATAAACATTATCCTACATAGTAGGTGGCACCAAAAGACCACTATCATTATAATCTTCATATATGGGAGGCATATCATAATCAATATAAACTTTCTCCTCAATACCCGGAGGGCTAAGGAGATCATTCTCATCAAAACCGACCTCCCCAAGCTTAGAATTTTCTATATCATTATCAACAATGGTGTTCAATGCGTTCATACTAATATTACTACTAGCATGCAAATAAGGTTCCATAGGTTTTTTTAATTTTCGCATCAAACAATCCATGTCTTAACTCAGGAAATAGAATAAGAAGCTCATTGTTGTCCATTATGCCTTACTAGTGTAAACAAGAAACAAAAAGATGCAATTGCAGGATCTAAAGGAAATAGCTTCGAACACTCACACAATGGAGCCAGAAAAGTACTTAGTTACCTGGGACCGGAGTATGAGTGCCTTTTACCTTTCCTCCCCGGCAACGGCGCCAGAAAAGTGCTTGATGTCTACGGGTGCTTCTATTCTTGTAGACAGTGTTGGGCCTCCAAGTGCAGAGGTTTGTAGAACAGCAGCAAGTTTCCCTTAAGTGGATCACCCAAGGTTTATCGAACTCAGGGAGGAAGAGGTCAAAGATATCCCTCTCAAGCAACCCCGCAATCACGATACAAGAAGTCTCTTGTGTCCCCAACACACCTAATACACTTGTCAGATGTATAGGTGCACTAGTTCGGCGAAGAGATAGTGAAATACAAGTGGTATGAATGAATATGAGTGGTAATAACAATCTGAATAAAATATGGCAGCGAGTAAACATGCAACAAAACAGTAAATAAACGGAGAGTCGATGTTTGGAAACAAGGCCTAGGGATCATACTTTCACTAGTGGACACTCACAACATTGATCACATAATAAAACCACTCTACACTCTCTTGTTGGATGATGAACACCACTAATTGCGTAGGGCTACAAGAGCACCTCAATGCCGGAGTTAACAAGCTCCACAACATTCGATATTCATATTTAAATAACCTTAGAGTGCATGATAGATCATTGCAATTACACCAAATACTAACATAGCATGCACACTGTCACCATCACACTATGAAGGAGGAATAGATCACATCAATACTATCATAGAAATAATTAACTTCATAATCTACAAGAGATTACAATCATAACCTACGCCAAGTACTACATGATGCACACACTGTCACCTTTACACCATGGAGGAGGAACAGACTACTTTAATAACATCACTAGAGTAACACATAGATGAATAGTGATACAAAACTCATATGAATCTCAATCATGTAAGGCAGCTCATGAGACCATTGTATTGAAGTACATAGGAGAGAGATTAACCACATAGCTACCGGTACAGCCCTTAGCCTCGATGGAGAACTACTCCCTCCTCATGGGAGACAGCTGCGGTGATGAAGATGGCGGTGGTGTCGATGGAGATGCCTTCCGGGGGCACTTCCACGTCCCGGCGGCGTGCCGGAATAGAGACTCATGTCCCCCAGATCTTGGCTTCGCGATGGCGGCGGCTCTGGAAGGTTTCTCGTACCGTGGCTTTTCCGTATCGATGTTTTAGGTCAGGGACCTTTAAATAGGCGAAGAGGCGGAGTCGGAAGGCTGACGGGGGCGCCACACAATAGGGGGGCGCGCCCCCCCTTGGGTCGCGCCGCCCTAGCGTCGGGTGGCCCTGTGGCCCCCCTCTGGTGGCTCTTGGGTGTTCTGGAAGCTTCGTGGAATTCTAAGATGCTGGGCGTTGATTTCGTCCGATTCCGAGAATATTTCCTTACTAGGATTTCTGAAACCAAAAAGAGCAGAAAACAGCAACTAGCCCTTCGGCATCTCGTCAATAGGTTAGTTCCGGAAAACGCATAAATATGACATATAATGTGTATAAAACATGTGAGTATCATCATAAAAGTAGCATGGAACATAAGAAATTATAGATACGTTTGAGACGTATCAGCTGGCGGCTGATACGTCCAAAACGTATCTACTTTCCCGAACACTTTTGCTATTGTTTTGCCTCTAATTTGTGTATTTTGGATGCAACTAACACGGACTAACGCTGTTTTCAGCAGAACCGTTCTGGTGTCTCGTTTTTGTGCAGAAATCCAACTTTCAGGAAAAACCTAGGGATTTTGACGAAAGGGCCTATTTTCCCAGAATAATGACGGAGCCAGAAGGACAATTGAAGTGGAGGCCCGAGGGCCCCACACCACATGGCGGCGCGGCCCAGGGGGGGCCCGCGCGGCCATGTGGTGTGGTCCCCTCGGTCGGCCTCCGACGCCCCCTTCGGACTACTTATTCGCCTCGACCTAAAAACGCACGGGGAGAAGTCGAAGTCGCCGTAAACCCTCCGGAACGCCGCCACATCGCGAAACTCCGTCGCGGGAGCCAGAAGTCTCCGTTCTGGCACTCCGCCGGGACGGGGAATTGGAGGAGATCATCACCGCCATCACCGCCAACGCCTCTCCATCAACCAGCAATGTTTCCCCATCCATGTGTGAGTAATTCCCCCGCTGTAGGCCGAAGGGGATGGTAGGGATTGGATGAGATTGGTCATGTAATAGCATAAGATTGTTAGGGCATAGTGCCTAGTGTCCGTAGATGGTACTTTTATGATATTGTTGCAACTTGTTATGCTTAATGCTTGTCACTAGGGCCCGAGTGCCATGATCTCAGATCTGAACATGTTATTATTCCATCATGATATTCGTTGTTTATGATCTTACCTGCAAGTTGTATACACATGTCGCTGTCCGGAACCAATGGCCCCGAAGTGACGAAATCGGGACAACCGGAGGGGATGGTAGTGATGTGAGGATCACATGTGTTCACGGAGTGTTAATGCTTTGC
Source organism: Lolium rigidum (assembly GCF_022539505.1). Classification (NCBI taxonomy): domain Eukaryota; kingdom Viridiplantae; phylum Streptophyta; class Magnoliopsida; order Poales; family Poaceae; genus Lolium; species Lolium rigidum. The sequence goes on from NC_061511.1 coordinate 136,011,255, forward strand.
TCCGGTACTCTATTAAAAGGAGTACCTTAATATCCGAGTAGTTTCCCTTGAGGCCCGGCTGCCACCGGCTGGTAGGACAAAAGATGTTGTGCAAGTTTCTCATTGCGAGCACGTACGACTATAATTGGAACACATGCCTATTGATTGATTAGTACTTGGACACCGTTTTATTATTATCTGCAAATGCCCTGCTATGATTGTTACATGAGTTTCTCTCATCCATGCAACGCCCGTCATCCGTCCCCATGCCTACAGTATTTTAATCCTGCTGTTATTTCACTACTGCTACTGCTATAAAACTATTACTACTGATAAACTCTTGCGAGCAAGTCTGTTTCCAGGTGCAGCTGAATTGACAACTCCGCTGTTAAGGCTTTCAAGTATTCTTTGTCTCCCCTTGTGTCGAATCAATAAATTGGGTAATACTTCCCTCGAAGACTGTTGCGATCCCCTATACTTGTGGGTCATCAAGACTATTTTCCGGCGCCGTTTCCGGGGAGCATAGCTTTATTTGGAAGTTCACTTGGATTAATATTGTTCGCTGCAAATTCTCCATCATGGGTAAACCTCGCGATACTAAGGTTGCCATATTACCATCCACTACAAGAAAAGGTACAACTCTGAGTACCTCTGTTGCTCTTGATTCACCATCTGTGATTGATAAACTTGTTTCACCGCCACATGCTTCAAATGCTGGTACTTCTGCTGAATCTGAAAACTCTCATAATATTGATAATATTTCTGCTGTGCTTGATGATAGTGGTTCGTTGGGAACTTTTCTAGATGCTAAAATTGCTAGGTCTAGACAAATTGAAAATGCTGAAACTCCTGATGTTACTACACCTGTTAATTCACCTGAACTTGAATACTCTAGTGATGATCTTGATGAAGATTATGTGGAACTTGATGATGATTTTATTGAAAAATGCCATGCTACTACTGATGCAAGAAAAATTAAAAAGTTGCTTGCATAACATACTCGTTAGATATAAACTCGTCTCCCGATCCTAAATTTGCCACATCTCCTATAAACATTAAGGATAAAGATTATGATTTTTCTCTTGATCTATCTCATATAGCTATTGTTGAGAAAACACCCTTTTGTGGTACTGAAAAAGAAAGTGCTGTTGAACACATGACTGAGTTATCAACTTTGAGTAGCTTGTTTTCTGATGATGTTAAGAAGCGTACACACTTTGTTGCTAAAATCTTTCCATTCTCATTAAAGGATGACGCTAAAACTTGGTATAATAGTTTGCCACCTAGTTCTATTAAAAGTCCAAAAGAATTGCTTGCTGTTTTCTTCCGGAAATACTTTCCTGCTAGTGCTCAACATGCTGCTTTGCGGAGAGTTTATAATTTTGATCAGGGAGATGAAGAGAAATTGCCTGAGGCTTGGGCGAGATTTTGCTCTCTTATTAGAGCTCTGCCCGACCATGATTTAGAAAAGCATGATTTACTTGATATATTTTATAGTGGACTAACCATTGAGTCTAGGGCATACCCGGATAGTTGTGCTGGTTGTGTTTTCAGGAAAGAACTCCAGACGACGCTGAAGAATTATTGGCTAAAATAGGCCGGAATTATGATGATTGGAATACGCCTGAACCAACTCCAACGCCAATAGTGAAGAAGAGGGGTTTAATTAAATTGAATGATGAAGATATGAGGGAAGCCAAGAAGTCTCTCAAGGAGAAAGGTATTAAATCTGAAGATGTGAAAAATCTACCTCCAATAGAAGATATATGTGAGATAATTCCCCCTTCATCCATGATTGAGGTAAACTCGCTTCAACGCTTTACTAGGGAAGATATTCCGTATTCAAAACCTCTCGCGCAATGCTTAGATGAGTTTGATAATTATATTGTTAAGCAAGAAAATTTTAATATGAGAGTAGAGAATCATCTAATGGAAAATTCTCAAGCTATTAGTCAATTGCATGATATTGTGGAGAGAACCTCCAATGATGTTAAGATGCTTGTTAAACATTTTCATATGATTCAAACTCAAATTGATCAACTCACTAAAGTGCAAAATGACTTGTTAGGAAATAATGCTAAAGAAAAACAAGCTTATGAAGTAACAACTAGAGGTGGTGTCTCTACCCAGGATCCTCTATATCCTGAAGGGCATCCCAAAAGAATTGAACAAGATTCTCAACGCATTGAACCTAGAGCTCATTCTAAGAAAAAGAAGAAGAAACATAAAAATGTTGTAGAATCCTTCCGAACCCGTAAATGATCCTAATAGTATTTCTATTTCGATGCTGAAACCGAAAGTGGTAATGAACATGATAATTGTGAAGATAATGATAAGAATGATACTCCTGATAAAGAAGAGGTTGAAAAAGAACCTGAAAAGCATGCTAAAAATAAAAAGTATACTAAAGAAGATTTTATTACTGAGAAACATGGTAATGAAAGAGAACCTTGGGTGCAAAAGCCAATGTCTTTTCCTGCTAAGAAACTAAAATCAAAGGAAGAGGAACACTATAATAAATTCTGTGATTGGATGAAACCTTTATTCTTGCAAATCCCTTTGACTGATGCTATTAAATTGCCTCCTTATTCAAAGTATATGAAAGATATTGTTACTAACAAAAGGAAAATCCCCAATGAGGAAATTTCCACTATGCTTGCTAATTACTCTTTCAATGGCAAAGTTCCAAAGAAGTTGGGCGACCCGGTATACCTACTATTCCTTGTTCTATTAAGAATAATTATGTTAAAACTGCTCTATGTGACTTGGGAGCCGGTGTTAGTGTTATGCCTTTTTCTCTATACAAGAGACTTTACTTAGATAAGTTGATACCTACTGATATATCTTTGCAAATGGCTGATAAATCTACTCGCTATTCCTGTTGGTATATGTGAGGATGTTCCTGTTCAAGTTACTAATAACTGCTTGATATTAACCGATTTTGTTGTGTTGGAAATGCCCGAAGATGATAATATGTCTATTATTCTTGGGAGACCTTTTCTTAACACCGCAGGGGCTGTTATTGATTGCAATAAAGGAAAGGTTACTTTCAATGTTGATGATAAGGAACACACCGTCTATTTCCCCAAGAGGATTGAAAAAGAGTGCGGAGTTAATACTATTTCTAATGTGAGAACTATCAAAGTGGGAACTATCGATTGTCCCATATATGAGCCTAAAGAAGAATATCAAACTCTTGTGATTGGATCCATATCAATACAATTCAAGGTAACATGATTGATTTGAGGTTTATTTCTTCATATGCTATATAAAATTTATTTGGTGGCAAGACTTGATCAACCTTGTTAACAAATACCTTTTATATGCATAGAGGAGGTAAACAACATCTCTTTCTTCCTCCACTTGCTTTAGTTGCTGTAGCACTTTTAATTTGCAAAGTTTCTTAATTGATTTGAGATTTCAAAAAATTTCCTGGCCAGTAATAATAAACTTAATACCCAGAAAATGTGCATTTTTCAAAGTTTTCAAAAATTCGCGAAAATTACACCGTTGGTCCTATTTTTCGACGAGGCACCTGGGAGCACCGAGAGGATGACCTGTGGGGCACCGGAGGGCGCCAAACCACGGGCCGGCGCGGCCAAGGAGGTGGCCGCGCCACCATGTGGTGTGGGCCCCTCCTTGCCCCACTTTGTCATCTCTTCCTCCCAAGCACCTTCTCTCTCCCGAAAAAACTCGTACCAAATTCCTCTCACTCGCGTTTTTGCTCAAGAACTCCAGATTTCTCGATCTCTTTGCTCAGCCCAGATTTCCTGCTGAAATTTGGCACATTTGCTCCTTGGTATGTGACTCCTCCACCCATCCAAGTAGAATTTTGTTTGGTTGAGTATATCTTGAATATTTTGCTGCTGTAGGTAACATGTTTGGTGAGCTTGCATGCTTGTTCTAATTGGTAGAAATTAGTTTTGATGCATGATTAGTACTCTAGCAAGTTCCTATGATAGTTTCCCTCAATTATATGTCACCAAATCAAGCTTTATATTGTTTGTTGAAAATTTCAGAAAATGGAAGAAGGTAGGCACCAACTCAACCAACATGAGTTGGAGGTGCCACAGGTCATGAGAGTTCACCGAGAAGAAGGAGTATATCCCACTTACTATCCGTGTGCAGATTTCATGAGAAGTGCAGGGATCTTGCAGGACGTCCAAAATTTAATCTCTCGTGCAGGATTGGATGATTTTGTTGATGGGGAACCATGCCAATATGTGAAACTGACTATGTCAGTAGTGCAAGATTTTAAATTCAATTGGTCACGATCTAACCCCATGGTTCAGTACAAAATTTATAATAAAACTGTCAACTTGCCATTCAGTGATTTTTGTGCAGCAATCAGAGTGCCGCAATGGGGATCATGCGAGAAGATAAAGGGATCACCGCAAGAGCTCTTGGACCTCTTCAAGATGATTTGTCATGGAAGGAGTTTCTCAGAGGATGATGGTAAAATCAGTAGTATTCATTTCCCAGCTATTCGTTACTTCGCTTATTTCATTACCAAGTGCGTTCTAGCGAGAAAGAATGGAGGTAAATTAACTATCCCTGATCTAGCCTTTCTAGCTGCTGCATTACAAGGTAATAGGACTTATAACTTGGGAGCTTTGATAGCCAACAGACTTGCCATTAACCGTGAGAAAGGAGGAATTTGTGGGGGTCTCATCGCCTCTCGTTTATTAGCTATGCATAATGTGAGACCTCACAGTCTTGATATTCCGCTCCCTATGGAGAAACTTGACATAGCTTCCATGATTAAGCATGAATTTCTTTCTAATTCGTCTAATGTTGGGAACCTGTCTTATAGAATAACATTTTACAAGAAATCTTGGACAAGGACTAAGAAAGTTGAAAAATTAGTAGGATTGCCCGCACCTTCTCTGTTTAACTTTGATTCCAGGGAGGATTGGTCAGTCACGGAAAGTATGGTTAACGCATACATCGAGGGAGGAAGCCATCGTGCACGTGACAACACAAATGAGGTCGAGGAACACCTCGACTCGTCATCCGATGCAGCAAGCTCTTCGCATCCACAAGCTGGGTATGAGGAACCCCCACGTTTTTCTTCTGCATCGGCATCTTATTATGACTACTCCACATATGATCCACCGGCGTGGAACCCAGGCCCTCGATGGGATTGAACTCCACTTAGTCCAAAAGCCTAAGCTTGGGGGGAGGTATACCGGCATCACTCATTCTTTGCATATTATGATTGCTGGATACTTGTATATACTTGTTTAGTCTCTTTGAGTGGTTTTCTAATGAGAGGAAGATGATATTTGGGGAAGTGCTGCCTGAAAACAGATTCTGGGCTGTTACCGTAAAAATTCGTGCGCCCAGCCAGAACAGTATTTTGAGTTGCAAATTTTTGTGCATGTTCCCCAGGTTGTTATCTAACTTTCATTAGTTGAACACTTTTTGAACTGAGCAACGTAAGATTTTTGTAAAAATCGATTTCTGTACTGCTGTCAGGTTTTGGCAGATTTCTCCCATCTCGTTTTTCTGTGTTTCTTTTAGTTTGCTATTTCTTGCTTTCGCTTTGTTTCTTTCCCAAAACACAAAAAGACCAAAAATATTTCTGTTGTTTCTCTTCATCATTTGTTTATCTTGGTTTTTGCATTTGTTTCGCTTTATTTGCTATTGCTAGTTTGCCATAAGAAAACCCAAAAAGATTTTGCTTTGTTTGCTTGTTTTCTTTTGTTCTTGTTCTCAACTTCGAAAACACCAAAAATATTTGCTGCTCTTCTTTGGTTTGTAAAGTTCATCATGAGTTCAATGGTTTTCGGTGGCTGGAGCGTGGTTTTCATTTCATATTATCCAAGCTACACAAGTGAAAAGCAATAATGACGATCTACGACAATCTGATTGTGGTGAGAGGCTGGTATGAACTCTATTTGTTTTCATTTTTGTACATATACTCATCCATGTGAGCATGCTTAGTTGGTTCATGTGAGGTATATGTTATTTAAGAAAGTCTAGTAGTTCATGATCTCTCATAATTAGCTCCAATCTATTAATATGAGTAGCATGTCATGGATGTTTGCTTGCATTGTTTTATTCATAAGTAAGTATGGCATTGTGGTATCCTCCTCCGAATAATTCATTTATATCGACTTGGCACATGCTCACGCATGCATATGACTGAACAAGAGTCAATTAAGCCTCAATGATTTACATTGCTTCAGAGTTCTTGTATCACTTTTATGCCTCAGTTAATTTATTTTGCCGCAAGCATGATTATGACAAGTCATCGCTCTCTTGATTTGTCGCTCCCTAGCCTTTTTGCTAGCCGTCACTTGTACTGAGCGGGAACGCTGCTCGTGCCTCCAAACACATGAAACCCAAGTTATTCCAAAGTGTCCACCATAAATACCTATGCATGGCATTTCAAACCATTCCAAAGTAAATTCTCATGCGCTACCTTTAAAACCTTCAAAATGCTTCTTAATTTGTGTTAATGTTTCATAGCTCATGAGGAAGTATGTGGTGTTTAGCTTTCAACCTTGTCATTTACTTTTGACGGACTCTCATATGGAATAGTGGCACATCCGCTTATCCAATAATTTTGCAAAAAGAGCTGGCAATGGGATTCCCAGTCCCGAATTAATTAACTTAAATAGACACTCCTCCATGGTTTGTGATTGTTGGACGGCACCCGAAGGATTCGGTTAGCCATGGCTTGTGTAAGCAAAGGTTGGGGGGAGTGTCATCATCATAATAAAACTAAAATAAAAAGGCACTCCTTCATGGTATGTGATTGTTGGCAGGCACCCGAGGATTCGGTTAGCCATGGTTTGTGTAAGAAAGGTTGGAAGGAGTGCCACATAAATATGCAAATAATTCATGGGAGCCGCTCTTGAAAGTCCGGTTGGCGAGGTAGTTGGTGTACCCATTACCATTCGTTGACAACAACAAACACCTCTCAAAATAATTTTACTCCTGCTTTACAAATGAAAAGCTCTAGCGCATGTTAATCCCTGCTTCCCTCTGCGAAGGGTCAATCTTTTACTTTTATGTTGTGTCTCCATTATTTCTTTGAGCACTTTCTTGAGAGCAAAACTGTCATTCTTAGTATAATATGCTTGTCTCAAAATATGATTGATTGTGGTATAACTTTGATGCTTTTATCTTTGACAATCACTACTTCTAGTCTTTCTATGAACTCCAGAGGTGCCCGGGCATTTATGTTTTGCCGATCAAATACGGGCAAGCGAGATACCACTTTATCATACTCTCTTATGAACATTGCAATCCTGCTTATATACATGATTCATGATGCTTATTATTAATTGTTGGTACCTCTTCATGATTGACATAGCTGTTAGATGATCTTATTTGCATGTATCTTATTATGAACTGCTCAAGTATTAGCCATATCATGAGAATATATACATCATATGAGCAAATGTGTTCGTGAAAGTTCTTTTATCGCTCAGTTGTTAACCGAATTGCTTGAGGACAAGCAATAAGCTAAGCTTGGGGGGAGTTGATACGTCCAAAACGTATCTACTTTCCCGAACACTTGCTATTGTTTTGCCTCTAATTTGTGTATTTTGGATGCAACTAACACGGACTAACGCTGTTTTCAGCAGAACTGTTCTGGTGTCTCGTTTTTGTGCAGAAATCCAACTTTCAGGAAAAACCTAGGGATTTTGACGAAAGGGCCTATTTTCCCAGAATAATGACGGAGCCGAAGGACAATTGAAGTGGAGGCCCGAGGGCCCCACACCACATGGCGGCGCGGCCCGGGGGGGCCCGCGCGGCCATGTGGTGTGGCCCCTCGGTCGGCCTCCGACGCCCCCTTCGGACTACTTATTCGCCTCGACCTAAAAACGCACGGGGAGAAGTCGAAGTCGCCGTAAACCCTCCGAACGCCGCCACATCGCGAAACTCCGTCGCGGGAGCCGAAGTCTCCGTTCGGCACTCCGCCGGGACGGGGAATTGGAGGAGATCATCACCGCCATCACCGCCAACGCCTCTCCATCAACCAGCAATGTTTCCCCCATCCATGTGTGAGTAATTCCCCCGCTGTAGGCCGAAGGGGATGGTAGGGATTGGATGAGATTGGTCATGTAATAGCATAAGATTGTTAGGGCATAGTGCCTAGTGTCCGTAGATGGTACTTTTATGATATTGTTGCAACTTGTTATGCTTAATGCTTGTCACTAGGGCCCGAGTGCCATGATCTCAGATCTGAACATGTTATTATTCCATCATGATATTCGTTGTTTATGATCTTACCCGCAAGTTGTATACACATGTCGCTGTCCGGAACCAATGGCCCCGAAGTGACGAAATCGGGACAACCGGAGGGGATGGTAGTGATGTGAGGATCACATGTGTTCACGGAGTGTTAATGCTTTGCTCCGGTACTCTATTAAAAGGAGTACCTTAATATCCGAGTAGTTTCCCTTGAGGCCCGGCTGCCACCGGCTGGTAGGACAAAAGATGTTGTGCAAGTTTCTCATTGCGAGCACGTACGACTATAATTGGAACACATGCCTATTGATTGATTAGTACTTGGACACCGTTTTATTATTATCTGCAAATGCCCTGCTATGATTGTTACATGAGTTTCTCTCATCCATGCAACGCCCGTCATCCGTCCCCGTGCCTACAGTATTTTAATCCTGCTGTTATTTCACTACTGCTACTGCTATAAAACTGTTACTACTGATAAACTCTTGCGAGCAAGTCTGTTTCCAGGTGCATCTGAATTGACAACTCCGCTGTTAAGGCTTTCAAGTATTCTTTGTCTCCCCTTGTGTCGAATCAATAAATTGGGTAATACTTCCCTCGAAGACTGTTGCGATCCCCTATACTTGTGGGTCATCAGCGGCCAGGGGGCCACCCGCGCCACCATATGGTGTGGGCCCCCTGCTGCCCGCCTCCGACTCTCCTTCGGTGTTCTGGAACCTTCCGGGGAAAATAAGATATTTGGCCTTTGTTTTGTCGAATTCCGAGAATATTGCCCGAACAGCCTTTCTGGAACCAAAAACAACAGAAAACAGGAACTGGCACTTCGGCATCTTGTTAATAGGTTAGTTCCGGAAAATGCATAAAAATATTATAAAGTGTGAGCAAAACATGTAGGTATTGTCATAAAACTAGTATGGAACATCAGAAATTATAGATACGTAGGAGATGTATCAGAGTCCCACTCGGAAGCTGCTAGTATACACCCAACAACCAGAAGCTCAGGGTAAGGAGGGCTTCCCGGGAGCTGGTATATATATAACCCGACGACGGCGACCTCGAAGGAAAGAGCCTCTTCGGCGGAGCTTCTCGAAGATGTCTTAGATGGCCGGCCGTCATAGACATCTTCGGAAGCTCCACCCGAGAACTCTTCCCGCAAGCACAGAGAGAGGAGAGGCAACGACCAGGAAGTTTTCCTTTTCATCGCATTTAGTTCAAACGACCAATGTTACTAATACATATCACAACAAACGCTTCACAATACGAGCTCAAGGTACAAGATAATAATTAATACATTATGATCGCTTCGACCGTAACCATGGAGCATCTTCAGCATTTAACGCGATGGTTGGGTCAATGTTCACTGTGAACGGCGGAATTTCAACAAACTTATTATAATCTTCTGACATGTCTGTCTTGTCCTCAATTCCCACGATGGTTCTTTTACCTGAAAGAACTATGTGACGCTTTGGCTCATCGGATGAGCTCGTTTCCTTATGTTTTCTTTTCTTCGGTCTGGAGGACATGTCCTTCACATAGAAAACCTGAGCCACATCATTGGATAGGATGAATGGTTCATCTCTGTAACCAAGATTGTTGAGATCCACTGTTGTCATTCCGTACAGCTGGTCTACCTTTACCCCCTTTCCATCCAGCTTGACCCATTTGCACCGAAACAAAGGGACCTTAAAAGAAGGTCCATAGTAAAGTTCCCATATCTCCTCTATGTAACCATAATATGTGTCCTGTTCCCCACTGTTAGTGTTTGTTGCATCAATGCGGACACCACTGTTTTGGTTGGTGCTCTTTTTTATCTTGGGCGAACGTGTAGAAGGTATTTCCGTTTATCTCTGTGGTGACCCGGCATACCACTGCATGGTGTAGTATGCAAGTCTGATATAACACCAATGAAACACAGTTCCACGGGTATTATATCGCTCAGAGTGGTACAACAGAAACATATGCGGGTCCAAGGCATGTCTATAGAATTACAACATCGAGTCTGTTACATAAGATCATCACAGCCTCCTACTTTACAATGAGGTAAAACTGCAAATAAACTCCAGAAGAACGACTCGTAGTCTAGTCTTATCACGAACTCTATTTGTAGAGTATTTCACTAACTACAGAGGCTAAGAATAGACTCTAGCTAAATAGGAGCTAGGTTTAGGAAGCTAGTTCCCTTCTATGGCTAAACTAGGTTTTCTCCTTGTTGGATGTGGTATCTGATTCCTCTGACAGGGTCTTGTCTCTTGAAGTAGTTGTTGACTCCTCGGCCTTCGAGTTGCACTGTGGATCCTCCTTCGATGCCACCATATCTAAGCAGGGGATTTAAGAGTGGGATGAGTACGAGCGTACTCAACAAGTTCATTATAGGAAAGAGGTGTTTAATGCACTAGCTACGGCATTAGACCAGAAAGTCTAATACCAATGCAGGTGTTCATAACCATTTCTTCAAAAGGTTGCTTTTATTCGGAAGAACTATGTCCGTCAGCCTTCACCGGTTTACTAGAACTTCATGGAGCTCCTTTCCGGCCGCGTTCAGCGATTCCATATCCCGAACGAGGAGTGACGAGTCACGGTTCTTTACACTCGCAGAGGTGTGTTGCTTTACCCATAAGAGATCTTAACCTTGGTGCCAACCGGGTGATCTTCCCGTCCACACTTCCTATGGTGTGAGGCCCGGTATAAGGTCTAGCCAATCATGTTCCTCCGCTACCTCGAACACCCACCCTTTGTTGCATGCCCCGACCCTGGGTCCTCGCCGGTCCCATTATTCCCATAGTTTTCGGGGTGGACCCCGACCACGACGACGGTCCGGGATCGAACCAAACTCCTTCGCCGGTTGCCGCAACCCATCATAGACCGCAATACCGTGGGGACTTAAGGCTTCCCCAGCCTACCGCTTGTTCTTCGAGCGACAAGTGTCTACGGACTATGCCGTGGGGACTTAAGGCTTCCCCAGCCTACCGCTTGCCCTGACAGATACAAGTGTCTACGGTAAAGCGCATCCGTTGATGAACGAGAGGTGGAAACACTTTTGACTATTCCGTCCCACTCCGGATCTTATGGTTAACACGGGTATTACGGCACAAGAATCACTGGCGACATTTGTTGTTTAATCCTAGATGGATATAAGCCCGTGCAATGGAACCTCCACCATATCAACACAATCCATGGTTCCATTGCCCACCACATAGTCATATTCATAGTTATGAAAGTAGTGGTTTTGCTTTTTATGCAATAGTGATAAACATAGTACTTTGCAAGTAATTTGGTAGAAATACTCAAATGATATGAGCAAGCGATGAACTTGCCTTTCTTGATCGCAAGATTATGCAGGCAAGGTCTTCGATACGCGAGTAACTCCAAATTCTGAAATAACATCATCGTCCGGTAAGGACGATGTTTTAAAAGTTTGGCAAGGATGCAATAATGCATAAGTATGAGATGCGATCGCTCTAAGCGTGACCTAACCCCGATGATTTAGGATTAGTGAATTGAAATGATTGGTTTAGGGTGTGTTGCACTTTTAGAGTGATTAACATACAAGGTTCTTATTCAGGTGTGATTACTTGGTATTATCAACAGGTAGACAATAAAGAATAATAATCAATTGAGCACACAAAGAATGATAATTGGCATAATGTTATCAAGTAAAGAACAGTGGTCGGTTTTAGTACTAGATGGCATGGTTAAGGATTAATTATCATATACTTCAAAAGAATAACTTTTGAAGAACATGTTCTTTAATAAAGAACAAGTATGATAATTAGGTTGGTGGAGTTCTATAATTTATTATGGTTCCAAGTAGTTTTTGGAGTAAGTGTTAGATGGATCACAACAATGTTGGACTCATCGACACCTAGGGCTTGTAAGGTTAAGTTAAGCCTAGGCATCCTAAGCAATTCATTATACATGGTTGTTGTCAAGGTTGGTTTATCTTGCTAATAATAGCTGACTAGGGTTTATAGGTCCTTATAAGCAGGGTTGATGATGATTCCTTATTTTCTTCAAAAGAATAACTTTCAAAGAACATACTTCTTAAGTAATAAGAAGTATATCAATTAGGGTTGAGGTGGTCTAGGTTTTACTGTTGGTTCTATTAAGTAAGGTTTAATTGGCTCCTAAATAGGATGGTGGATAAGTATCCAATACTAATAAGGTTTAGTGGAGTATGGTTATGGAATGCTCAAGGTTTGGTATGATTGCTCCTAAGTTTCATCACATTGGTGTGATGATAAATATGGATATTTAAAGTTGTTGCCTCTAAGTATAGGAACTAGTGTTGGCCCTATTTGATCATCTAGGTTGGATAGGTATGCCTACATGGACTACCAATTATTGATAATAGGGCTCCTACAATTTTATGTGGCATGTCAAGTATGTAGTTGCTATTATGATTCTATGTATGAAAATTAGAACACCAAGATTATATGAGAGGATCTAGGGTTTAGGTTTTAGAAGTAAATTAGGGTTCAAAAGAATTAGTGGAGCTATGGTTCCAATTGGGATTAGGGTTTTAGAATTACACATGAAATGATAAGTTCCTAGTTTTCTACCATATGGAACTAGGGTTTACTATTTACCATGTAGTTCTATGATTAATAACTTCAATTTAAAGTTGAAGTTATTAGTAACTTGTGAATAGATAAACTAATATTGAATTTGGCATTTTTCTATTTTAGAACAATTAATAATTAGGTCAATTAGGTTTAAATCCTTCTAATAAGGATTTAACAAAATATTAAATAAAGAAAATTAGTTTTAATGTTTTCTTTATTTAATTACTGGTTTTTATTTAATTTTTGGAAATTTTTACTAATTATTGAATTTTAATTGAATTTTGAATTAAAATTAAAGGCTTAAATAATAAGTATTTAATAATTGAATTTTTATTAAAAATAAAATTTTCATTTTATATTTTTATTGGATAGAGTTTACTTTTCTAAGAATTTTGATGTCTCATTTATTTTTTTCTGAGCTATATTGTATTTTCTACTTTTATTTGAAGTTGCAGTAATTTAAATGGGATTTGAAATAAAAACAGAGATTTACTAAGTGCACCCGGGCTAGACTACCCCCAGAGGCTGACTGGTGGGCCAAATGCCACGTTGGCTGCCACCGTGGCGGTGCTGTGGCAACCAAGTGCATCTCCGGCGGTCTGTGGTGGTCGACGCCGGCGGTTTCGAGCTCCCGCGTGGGCGTGCGTGGGCTTGTTGGAAAGAAGACGACGAGAGAATTCTAGTGGTGGCCGCGCCGCCACCAGATGGTCGCCGGAGCTTGGACGGCGACGGGATTGAGCGGCAGAGCTCACGGGTTAGCCGACGCGGTGGAGCTACGGCGCCTAATCGAGCAAGACGAGCACACCAGGAGGTTGAGGAGCTCACCAGGAGCATGACGCGCTTGACGGCGAGGTCAATGGTGGTCTGGTTCGCCGGATTTAATGGCGCCGACCGTCGGAGAGGCGAGGTTGGCAACGGCGCCACAGCTCACCATAGCTCGATTCTTTTTGCAAGCAGAGCAAGTCGAGCATCGCGGTGCCGATGGTGGTTACGGCCTGGCCTGGGGAGGTTTCTACCGGCGACGAGGACGATGGCCGGGCGAACTAGGGTTTGCTTAATTGGGGCGAATGAGGAAGAAACTGAGGCTCAGAACTCGTCGTGGGATTTTATATGGCGATGGTCTGCGCCTCGTCACGACGCCGAGCGAGGAGAGGACGCCAGCGAGAGGGAGGGACGAGCACGTCGTCGTGCTGTCGTCCAGGAGCGGGGAGAGGATGAGGACGACGCCTCCCCCGCTGATATTTCACAAAGAGGTACGTGGGCTGCTAGGTGGGTCGGTTCTGGGCTGCTGCTGGGCTGCCTTATTGGGCTTCTGCGGCCAGGCGAGTCCAGGTAAGGCTCCTTTCTCTCTTTTTCTTTTTATTTCAGTTTTTTCTTTTTTTTCTGTTTTTTATAATTTCTGGTTTCTATTTTATTGTTTGAATTCAAATTTGAATTCAGGTTTATACTTGCAGGTTCTAAAGTATTTGAACCTCCATAAGATTTGATAACAATGCTTATTTCATAATTGTTTTGCTCAACAGTATCTATTATTTAATTAAATTGGAATTGTTGTGAGAGTTATGCCAAATTTAGAATAACATGAGTTGGGTAATTATTTCAATTCCCCTTTTTAATTTGGGAACCAGATCTATGTAGATGATTTGTACTTTCCAACATGTGCATGGTGAACACATTATTAGGGTTTGCTAGTACTTAGCAATACTGATGGTTCACCTATATTTTGATTAAGGCTAGGTTTTAAGATGAATGGTAATGAGGATGAATTGGACCATGATTTTATGTGAAGAATTATTTCTAAGATATTGCAAGGGTTATCCTATTTCAAGGTTAGCACTATTATCATATTTTAATAGCACTTTGAAATAAAGCTACTACTCTCATCATTGTTTGGTCTAGTTATAAGGATAAGTGGTTGATCACCACTTATGGTTTTTAATCAAATGGTTTAGCACTAGGTTATTCTTAAGTTCCATATTTAAGCATAAGCTTTAACTAGTGAGCACTTCTAGGGTTCTAATCATATTCACATATTGGCAATTGGTTTGCATCTCAATTATGCCTAGGCTCATATTATGATCACCATAGTGATACATAAACTATGCTTGAGATATACCCTAGTTTGTAGACTTGGAATGCTATCATATTTCATTTGCTAGGGTTTAATCTCCCCTAACCAAGGTAATATGACTACTTGCTTGATTGTTCATGTGCTCCTTTAATTACTAAGTACTTGAGAATTAGTTTCGTCTTCTCCCAATTAACTTCTATTGATATCCTCAATTTATCATTAAAGTAACTAAAGTTGTTATAGTTCTTTTTATAGTTAACTTTGGTCATATGGATGGATGGTTTCTCACCATATTAAGTATGGAGTTTTACTCTAAGGTTTTCTTAGGTTCTTTAATTTATGAAATATAGATATGGTAGGATTCTACTTGATGATCACTAAGTGGTTCACAAATTAAGGTTGGGATATAAGCCTAGGTTTGCTTACTAGTTACCTCCCTATGATTTCATGTGGGGAATAATATCTACTAATCATATAAGTGTTAGCATTTGGATTATTCTCCTATTTCTCTAAAGCATGGTCATGGATTAGACATAATCCACTTGTCCTTAATATTTCTACCTCAAGTTCTTAGGGTTTATGATCATCACTCAATTTATAATGATCAAGGTTTGGCTTCCTAAGTTATCTCTCAAGAATTAGGTTTCTCACTCCCAAGATTAAGTATTGTCTTGATCAACTAAGATATATCACTTCTATTTTACTTTCTAGGATGGTCATGGTTGTCTCAATAGTTTTATATCCCAGGAAAATGCCTGAGATATTTACTTAAAGTTCCCTCAAGAACTGATGGTTTAACCATTTGGATATTTGAGTAGATAGAACTAGGATTAGTATGGATGGTCTCTCTCATTTGGGAAGGACTTCAATGCTAACCTAATATTAGGCTCCATAGAGGTTGATGTGATCATCAAGATCTATGTTTAACGTTAATGGTTATCTCTCTCTAGGGTTGTCTTGAAGATGATGATTTGAATACTTGGATGTATATCCAAGGTTTAACTCAAGTTTTGTTATTGCTTCTTTAATAATTATAATAGAACTCTCACCTCTCTAGGTTTGATGTATAACTATTTGGAATAGAGAAGAATTATATTTCTTGAGTGGATCTCCTTGTTATTATTCTAATGTTGAAATGGAATGGATACCATGAGGTTCATGATAGGATCAAGGATTAGTTTAGGACATGGAGAAGATGAGGGAAGAATGGTTTCTCAATTTTATTGTTACTTGATTTGTAATTGAACTGGTGTTCATATATTATGACAAGGATTACCATATTGTAATCTTTATAAGATCAAGTAATTGATCATTGAGTAAAGTGTTGTTGTGTTGATTACTAGTTCCATTTGATCTAACCCCTTGGATCAAAACACCTCTACCCAAAACAAAGTTTTGGCAAAGTCACATTGAGGTTTATAGCGCTTGACTTGATGAGCTACTTCAATTCCACCAAGGTCAAGTGAAACTTCAGTTACTGTGACTATTTTACTTTAAAGCGCGAAAATTCCCCAGATTTTCTATGCATGAATGCAATGCACACATCTGTTTCCTCTATTTTTTTAACCCCATTACCTGGGATATTACAGTCTCTACCCCTTAAACTAAACTTCGTCCTCGAAGTTTGAACCCTCCTACGTTTCGGAGTGTGGACCTGACTTGTGCAGACTACTTCTTTTCTCAAACTCCGTGGTGATCTCACTGGATATAATTAAATATATCCCTTGTCCAGATTCTTCCTGGAATCCATTAGTGTATGTCTTTGAACATTAATTTCTTACTCCAGTTCTATGATTTTTTCTGGAATCTAATAATACTTGTCTCTGAACCATGGCTCTTACTTTGATTCATTGATTTCTTCCAACTATTATAATCTTGTTTCCTATCTCATTGAAGATTCAATGATTGGGACTTCTTCTTGTCCTGGCAGTCTTAATTGGGGACTGTTTGGATAACATTCTCCTATTTGATAAAATAGGTCTTTGTTTTCCCTTACCACCAAAACTGCAGTAATGGTACTTAATGGGTCCTAACTATGGAATTCGTCGTGATGGTTTATTTTCCTAAGAATGGATTAGACTCATTTAGTCCATCCAATCATGGTTTATAGTTGATACCTCTAACTATTTTGGGTTATTTAGGTTCCATGAAAGGAATCATTCAAATAGACTTTAGTTTTGGTATGGTCAATCTACTTCAGTCTTTGGCCTTCTTGAGCTGTATTTGGTCTATGGTGTTTTCTTCGTCCGACTTCTTTATGCTTGACTTACTTGAGCTTTCGTACTTCTGAGTAAATACTACTCACTTTCTCAAGTTATAGTCCACTTCTTACTTCCTCGAAGTATAAACCTCGGCTTCTGATCTGACATCCTTCTGAAAGTAATGTTCAACAATCTTATGAAAATAAGATCGAACTTCCTCTAGGTTCAGACCTTTTGCTTCAATCTAGCTTAAAGTATTGAGTAATTGTATATCCAACTCAATCTTTACTCTACCCCTTAGAGTTTTCTTATGGTCTTCAACTCCTTTTTTTCCAACTATTGGGCTTATGGTTGGAATATTGGTCTGGTTCTAACTTATGGGTTTTACTTCTTCTAAGGTCTCGCGAAGAATGTTTGTGGTGTATCCACTCAATTGTGGACATCCAATGTGAATCCTTCGACTAAATGATTATAGATCTAGCTATTTGGCTGACAGGATTTTTATTTGTTCACAAACTTTTGTTACAATTAGTTAAATCGTGGACTATTTGTAATACCAACTGATACCAGCATTTACCAACTGTGGTTATTATACCAACTGTGGCTATTTGATATCTAAAAATGGATTCTATTATAGGTTCTGATCAACTGGACGAGACATCTTCTACTTTATCTTGCAGTATTGATATTATACCAATTGTGGTCTTCTGATATCGACTATGGTCTTCTTATGTCTGCTATGATTTCATATATCACCTTCCTTCATTCAGGGTTTATTTTGCAATAAAACCACTAGCTGACACTATGATTATAGTATCCTAAGTGATTTCCCATGCATTCCCTCTTCTATGTTGACTATGGATCTGCTTCAGCTTCACCATAATCACCATATTTCTTACCTTCATGCTTCTCATGTACTAAAGTAATCCTCTGTTGAGGTAAAGCATGAATGTTGATTGGCACTTCCTTCAGAGTATTGTGGTTGCTTCCCACAACTTTGTTTCCTTTATCTGATGAACCTTCATCTTGTCTTCAAAATATACAGAATTCGTCACTTCCTCACACGAATACCATTACCCTCTAGATCTATAGCATTAAGTAAGAACTTGATATAGCAACATGTATTTGCATACCAAAGTCAAACTTCATGTATGTATCTAGTCAAACAATGAAAATCCAATAAAATCCAAGAAGATTCAGCTTTGTGCTTATAATACACATCATCACAAGCCTGAATATGATTGTTGAGTAAGACATCTCTAAACATCAGGCTCTGATGTGTAGTATAGAACACCACATAATATAGGTTTATATCGTGATACTTAGCACAAATATATGAGATTCTACTATTTGTCTCAACCTTTACCTTAATTGCACAATTGCAATGAGATAAGCTTGAAACGAAGTGGTCTAGGATAGTTGAAGTGAACCTAATTTTCTTTGGAAGTACAAACTTAGCTTCCATTTTGGTTGAGGACTATTTCACATGGTATATCTGGGTTCTAACCTTGCTACTCTTATCTCATAACAATTGGAATATTGCTCCGATACTTCAAAGTGTTTCTACCATAAACATATGGTCTTGATGTGCTTGGCACACTTCCCATTGTTTTGAAGCACAATTCTTACACTATTGTTTTGCACTTGGCTTCTTATTGTACTCCTCTTAATTAATTATGAGGTTCTAGTCCATCACATAATGATTCTTAGGTGAATCTTATATGATTACTATCTCTACCATGTATGTAGACATATTTTATTCCTATTTCTCGTCCTTACCTCCCATGATTGACTCATCATGGTCTATACTACCTTATATAACTCATATTTATCACTTACTATCAATTGTTTCATATGTCTATATAATTTTACTTACTCATTACTTATCTTGGTCTACATCTTCTATTAGGATTTCTTAATCACTTGATATTACTTCTACTACAGATCTGAGTAATTCTTACTTAACTATAACATGTGTTGGTACACATCTTCCAATAGGATAACTTCCTTATGGTTGTATCCTCTCTTTGGACTACCATGTATTGTATACCAACTGTGATCTACTCATCTATTGTTTTGAAAACTTAATGGTGTGCTACATGTTTGGGATTAGCTAACTTTACTTAGGAAAGATAGGTAGGAAATGTTGACCCAAGTGTGTCAGGATTATTCCCAAGTGAATATCCATCTCAAGTCATAAAAAGATTTGGTTTACCTAGGACAACTTCCTCTAGACACTACCAACCCTATAGGTCTCCTTTAAAGGTTTTAATCCTAGGGTCAAAGCATTTGCTCTGATACCAACTGTGGTGACCCGGCATACCACTGCATGGTGTAGTATGCAAGTCTGATATAACACCAATGAAACACAGTTCCACGGGTATTATATCGCTCGCAGTGGTACAACGAAACATATGCGGGTCCAAGGCATGTCTATAGAATTACAACATCGACTCTGTTACATAAGATCATCACAGACCTCCTACTTTACAATGAGGTAAAACTGCAAATAAACTCCGGAAGAACGACTCGTAGTCTAGTCTTATCACGAACTCTATTTGTAGAGTATTTCACTAACTACAGAGGCTAAGAATAGACTCTAGCTAAATAGGAGCTAGGTTTAGGAAGCTAGTTCCCTTCTATGGCTAAACTAGGTTTTCTCCTTGTTGGATGTGGTATCTGATTCCTCTGACAGGGTCTTGTCTCTTGAAGTAGTTGTTGACTCCTCGGCCTTCGAGTTGCACTGTGGATCCTCCTTTGATGCCACCATATCTAAGCAGGGGATTTAAGAGTGGGATGAGTACGAGCGTACTCAACAAGTTCATTATAGGAAAGAGGTGTTTAATGCACTAGCTACGGCATTAGACCAGAAAGTCTAATACCAATGCAGGTGTTCATAACCATTTCTTCAAAAGGTTGCTTTTATTCAGAAGAACTATGTCCGTCAGCCTTCACCGGTTTACTAGAACTTCATGGAGCTCCTTTCCGGCCGCGTTCGCGGTTCCATATCCCGGAACAGGGAGTGACGAGTCACGGTTCTTTACACTCGCGAGAGGTGTGTTGCTTTACCCATAAGATATCTTAACCTTGGTGCCAACCGGGTGATCTTCCCGTCCACACTTCCTATGGTGTGAGGCCCGGTATAAGGTCTAGCCAATCATGTTCCTCCGCTACCTCGAACACCCACCCTTTGTTGCATGCCCCGACCCTGGGTCCTCGCCGGTCCCATTATTCCCATAGTTTTCGGGGTGGACCCCGACCACGACGACGATCCTGGGATCGAACCAAACTCCTTCGCCGGTGGCTGCAACCCATCATAGACCGCAATACCGTGGGGACTTAAGGCTTCCCCAGCCTACCGCTTGTTCTTCGAGCGACAAGTGTCTACGGACTATGCCGTGGGGACTTAAGGCTTCCCGACCTACCGCTAGCCCTGACAGATACAAGTGTCTACGGTAAAGCGCATCCGTTGATGAACGAGAGGTGGAAACACTTTTGACTATTCCGTCCCACTCCGGATCTTATGGTTAACACGGGTATTACGGCACAAGAATCACTGGCGACATTTGTTGTTTAATCCTAGATGGATATAAGCCCGTGCAATGGAACCTCCACCATATCAACACAATCCATGGTTCCATTGCCCACCACATAGTCATATTCATAGTTATGAAAGTAGTGGTTTTGCTTTTTATGCAATAGTGATAAACATAGTACTTTGCAAGTAATTTGGTAGAAATACTCAAATGATATGAGCAAGCGATGAACTTGCCTTTCTTGACTGCAAGATTATGCAGGCAAGGTCTTCGATACGCAGTAACTCCAAATTCTGAAATAACATCATCGTCCGGTAAGGACGATGTTTTAAAAGTTTGGCAAGGATGCAATAATGCATAAGTATGAGATGCAGTCGCTCTAAGCGTGACCTAACCCCGATGATTTAGGATTAGTGAATTGAAATGATTGGTTTAGGGTGTGTTGCACTTTTAGAGTGATTAACATACAAGGTTCTTATTCAGGTGTGATTACTTGGTATTATCAACAGGTAGACAATAAAGAATAATAATCAATTGAGCACACAAAGAATGATAATTGGCATAATGTTATCAAGTAAAGAACGAGTGGTCAGTTTTAGTACTAGATGGCATGGTTAAGGATTAATTATCATATACTTCAAAAGAATAACTTTTGAAGAACATGTTCTTTAATAAAGAACAAGTATGATAATTAGGTTGGTGGAGTTCTATAATTTATTATGGTTCCAAGTAGTTTTTGGAGTAAGTGTTAGATGGATCACAACAATGTTGGACTCATCGACACCTAGGGCTTGTAAGGTTAAGTTAAGCCTAGGCATCCTAAGCAATTCATTATACATGGTTGTTGTCAAGGTTGGTTTATCTTGCTAATAATAGCCGACTAGGGTTTATAGGTCCTTATAAGCAGGGTTGATGATGATTCCTTATTTTCTTCAAAAGAATAACTTTCAAAGAACATACTTCTTAAGTAATAAGAAGTATATCAATTAGGGTTGAGGTGGTCTAGGTTTTACTGTTGGTTCTATTAAGTAAGGTTTAATTGGCTCCTAAATAGGATGGTGGATAAGTATCCAATACTAATAAGGTTTAGTGGAGTATGGTTATGGAATGCTCAAGGTTTGGTATGATTGCTCCTAAGTTTCATCACATTGGTGTGATGATAAATATGGATATTTAAAGTTGTTGCCTCTAAGTATAGGAACTAGTGTTGGCCCTATTTGATCATCTAGGTTGGATAGGTATGCCTACATGGACTACCAATTATTGATAATAGGGCTCCTACAATTTTATGTGGCATGTCAAGTATGTAGTTGCTATTATGATTCTATGTATGAAAATTAGAACACCAAGATTATATGAGAGGATCTAGGGTTTAGGTTTTAGAAGTAAATTAGGGTTCAAAAGAATTAGTGGAGCTATGGTTCCAATTGGGATTAGGGTTTTAGAATTACACATGAAATGATAAGTTCCTAGTTTTCTACCATATGGAACTAGGGTTTACTATTTACCATGTAGTTCTATGATTAATAACTTCAATTTAAAGTTGAAGTTATTAGTAACTTGTGAATAGATAAACTAATATTGAATTTGGAATTTTTCTATTTTAGAACAATTAATAATTAGGTCAATTAGGTTTAAATCCTTCTAATAAGGATTTAACAAAATATTAAATAAAGAAAATTAGTTTTAATGTTTTCTTTATTTAATTACTGGTTTTTATTTAATTTTTGGAAATTTTTACTAATTATTGAATTTTCATTGAATTTTGAATTAAAATTAAAGGCTTAAATAATAAGTATTTAATAATTGAATTTTTATTAAAAATAAAATTTTCATTTTATATTTTTATTGGATAGAGTTTACTTTTCTAAGAATTTTGATGTCTCATTTTTTTTTCTGAGCTATATTGTATTTTCTACTTTTATTTGAAGTTGGAGTAATTTAAATGGGATTTGAAATAAAAATAGAGATTTACTAAGTGCACCCGGGCTAGACTACCCCCAGAGGCTGACTGGTGGGCCAAATGCCACGTTGGCTGCCACCGTGGCGGTGCTGTGGCAACCAAGTGCATCTCCGGCGGTCTGTGGTGGTCGACGCCGGCGGTTTCGAGCTCCCGCGTGGGCGTGCGTGGGCTTGTTGGAAAGAAGACGACGAGAGGATTCTAGTGGTGGCCGCGCCGCCACCAGATGGTCGCCGGAGCTTGGCCGGCGACGGGATTGAGCGGCAGAGCTCACGGGTTAGCCGACGCGGTGGAGCTACGGCGCCTGATCGAGCAAGACGAGCACACCGAGAGGTTGAGGAGCTCACCGAGAGCATGACGCGCTTGACGGCGAGGTCAATGGTGGTCCGGTTCGCCGGATTTAATGGCGCCGACCGTCGGAGAGGCGAGGTTGGCAACGGCGCCACAGCTCACCATAGCTCGATTCTTTTGCAAGCAGAGCAAGTCGAGCATGGCGGTGCCGATGGTGGTTACGGCCTGGCCTGGGGAGGTTTCTACCGGCGACGAGGACGATGGCCGGGCGAACTAGGGTTTGCTTAATTGGGGCGAATGAGGAAAAAACTGAGGCTCAGAACTCGTCGTGGGCTTTTATATGGCGATGGTCTGCGCCTCGTCACGACGCCGAGCGAGGAGAGGACGCCAGCGAGAGGGAGGGACGAGCACGTCGTCGTGCTCGTCGTCCGAGAGCGGGGAGAGGATGAGGACGACGCCTCCCCGCTCGATATTTCACGAAGAGGTACGTGGGCTGCTAGGTGGGTCGGCTTCGGGCTCGCTGTCGGGCTGCCTTATTGGGCTTCTGCGGCCAGGTGAGTCCAGGTAAGGCTCCTTTCTCTCTTTTTCTTTTTATTTCTGTTTTTTCTGTTTTTTTCTGTTTTTTATAATTTCTGGTTTTTATTTTATTGTTTAAATTCAAATTTGAATTCAGGTTTATACTTGCAGGTTCTAAAGTATTTGAACCTCCATAAGATTTGATAACAATGCTTATTTCATAATTGTTTTGCTCAACAGTATCTATTATTTAATTAAATTGGAATTGTTGTGAGAGTTATGCCAAATTTAGAATAACATGAGTTGGGTAATTATTTCAATTCCCCTTTTTTAATTTGGGAACCAGATCTATGTAGATGATTTGTACTTTCCAACATGTGCATGGTGAACACATTATTAGGGTTTGCTAGTACTTAGCAATACTGATGGTTCACCTATAATTTGATTAAGGCTAGGTTTTAAGATGAATGGTAATGAGGATGAATTGGACCATGATTTTATGTGAAGAATTATTTCTAAGATATTGCAAGGGTTATCCTATTTCAAGGTTAGCACTATTATCATATTTTAATAGCACTTTTAAATAAAGCTACTACTCTCATCATTGTTTGGTCTAGTTATAAGGATAAGTGGTTGATCACCACTTATGGTTTTTAATCAAATGGTTTAGCACTAGGTTATTCTTAAGTTCCATATTTAAGCATAAGCTTTAACTAGTGAACAATTCTAGGGTTCTAATCATATTCACATATTGGCAATTGGTTTGCATCTCAATTATGCCTAGGCTCATATTATGATCACCATAGTGATACATAAACTATGGTTGAGATATACCCTAGTTTGTAGACTTGGAATGCTATCATATTGCATTTGCTAGGGTTTAATCTCCCCTAACCAAGGTAATATGACTACTTGCTTGATTGTTCATGTGCTCCTTTAATTACTAAGGACTTGAGAATTAGTTTCGTCTTCTCCCAATTAACTTCTATTGATATCCTCAATTTATCATTAAAGTAACTAAAGTTGTTATAGTTCTTTTTATAGTTAACTTTGGTCATATGGATGGATGGTTTCTCACCATATTAAGTATGGAGTTTTACTCTAAGGTTTTCTTAGGTTCTTTAATTTATGAAATATAGATATGGTAGGATTCTACTGATGATCACTAAGTGGTTCACAAATTAAGGTTGGGATATAAGCCTAGGTTTGCTTACTAGTTACCTCCCTATGATTTCATGTGGGGAATAATATCTACTAATCATATAAGTGTTAGCATTTGGATTATTCTCCTATTTCTCCAAAGCATGGTCATGGATTAGACATAATCCACTTGTCCTTAATATTTCTACCTCAAGTTCTTAGGGTTTATGATCATCACTCAATTTATAATGATCAAGGTTTGGCTTCCTAAGTTATCTCTCAAGAATTAGGTTTCTCACTCCCAAGATTAAGTATTGTCTTGATCAACTAAGATATATCACTTCTATTTTACTTTCTAGGATGGTCATGGTTGTCTCAATAGTTTTATATCCCAGGAAAATGCCTGAGATATTTACTTAAAGTTCCCTCAAGAACTGATGGTTTAACCATTTGGATATTTGAGTAGATAGAACTAGGATTAGTATGGATGGTCTCTCTCATTTGGGAAGGACTTCAATGCTAACCTAATATTAGGCTCCATAGAGGTTGATGTGATCATCAAGATCTATGTTTAACGTTAATGGTTATCTCTCTCTAGGGTTGTCTTGAAGATGATGATTTGAATACTTGGATGTATATCCAAGGTTTAACTCAAGTTTTGTTATTGCTTCTTTAATGATTATAATAGAACTCTCACCTCTCTAGGTTTGATGTATAACTATTTGGAATAGAGAAGAATTATATTTCTTGAGTGGATCTCCTTGTTATTATTCTAATGTTGAAATGGAATGGATACCATGAGGTTCATGATAGGATCAAGGATTAGTTTAGGACATGGAGAAGATGAGGGAAGAATGGTTTCTCAATTTTATTGTTACTTGATTTGTAATTGAACTGGTGTTCATATATTATGACAAGGATTACCATATTGTAATCTTTATAAGATCAAGTAATTGATCATTGAGTAAAGTGTTGTTGTGTTGATTACTAGTTCCATTTGATCTAACCCCTTGGATCAAAACACCTCTACCCAAAACAAAGTTTTGGCAAAGTCACATTGAGGTTTATAGCGCTTGACTTGATGAGCTACTTCAATTCCACCAAGGTCAAGTGAAACTTCGAGTCATCGTGACTATTTTACTTTAAAGCGCGAAAATTCCCCAGATTTTCTATGCATGAATGCAATGCACACATCTGTTTCCTCTATTTTTGTAACCCCATTACCTGGGATATTACAATCTCGTACCCCTGGAAAGTCACTATAGTCGAAGATGGTGACCCGGCCAACAAGTACAACTGATCTTCAATATCGTTGTTATTAATGAGATGTGTTCGAAGCCAACCACCGAATGTCTAAATATGTTTATGTGTAATCCAGTCTTCAGACTGCCCCGAGTGTTGGGAGCGTACAATATTCTTGTGGTCAGTGATATACGGGGCCACCAAGGTGGAACTTTGTAGAACTGTGTAGTGTGCTTGAGTGAAAGAAATCCCGTCCCTACATATCATTGATTTCCTTACTAGCTGCCTTTTCCACTTAGTCTCCCCTCATGCCGCGATTCAGGAACAACAATCGACTTAAGCTCAGGAATGAAGTCAACACAGAACTCAATGACCTCCTCTGTTCCATAGCCCTTGGAGATGCTTCCTTCTGGCCTAGCACGGTTATGAACATATTTCTTTAAGACCCCCATGAACCTCTCGAAGGGAAACATATTGTGTAGAAATACATGACCGAGGATGGCAATCTCTTCGACAAGGTGAACCAGGAGATGCGTCATAATATTGAAGAAAGATGGTGGAAACACCAACTCAAAACTAACAAGACATTGCACCACATCCTTCTGTAACCTTGGAAGACTAGCTGGATCGATTACGTTCTGAGATATTGCATTGAGGAATGCACATAGCTTCACAATGGGTATTCGAACATTTTCCGGCGAAGCCTCCTCGGTGCAACCGGAAGCAACTGCGTCATAATAATGTGGCAGTCATGCGACTTCAGGTTTTGGAATTTTTTCTCTGCCATATTTATAATTCCCTTTATATTTGATTAGAATCCAGACGGCACCTTGATACTGTAAAGGACTTCAAAAAAGTTTTCCTTCTCTGCTTTGGTAAGAGCGTAGCTGGCAGGACTTAAGCGACTATCCATCTTGTAATTCTGGTCTTGCTTGTTTTTTGGGACTTTCATACGATAATGGTCCTCCCGTGCTTCTGGTGTATCTTTTGTCTTCCCATTCACGCCTAAGAAGCCTAGCAGGTTCACGCAAAGATTCTTCGTCACGTGCATCATGTCGATTGAAGAGCGGACCTCTAGGAATTTCCAATAGGGTAGATCCCAAAACATAGATTTTTTCTTCCACATGGGTGCATGTCCGGTAACGACGTCATTCGGAACAGATTGACCGCCAGGACCCTTTCCAAAGATTACTTTTATGTCCTTGACCATATCAAGTAAATCATCACCGGTACGGAGTTCAGGCTTCTCCCGGTGATCTGCCTCACCTCCGAAATGATTGCCTTTCTTTCTGACGGGGTGCCTCTTTGGAAGAAATCGACGATGCCCCAGGTACACAACCTTTTTACATTTATTTAAATATGCACCTTCGGTCTCATCTAAACAGTGCGTGCATGCATTGTATCCCTTGTTTGTCTGTCCTGAAAGGTTACTAAGAGCAGGCCAATCATTGATGGTCACGAAAAGCAACGCTCGTAGGTTAAATGACTCCTGTTTGTACTCATCTCATGCATGTACACCTGGTTTGGTCCACAACTGTAAGAGTTCTTCAAATAATGGCTGTAGGTACACATCAATGTCGTTGCCGGGTTGCTTTGGGCCTTGGATGAGCACTGGCATCATAATGAACTTCCGCTTCATGAACAACCAAGGCGGAAGGTTATAGATACATAGAGTTACAGAGCCGAGTGCTATGACTGCAGCTCTGCTCCCCAAAAGGATTCATTCCATCCGTACTTAGACCAAACCTTAAGTTCCTCGCGTCATCCGCAAAGTCCGGGAACTCTCTATCCATTGTCCTCCACCTGCGACCCATCGGCGGGGTGTCTCGAGCATCTCGTCTTTCTTACGGTCTTCTTTGTGCCATCGCAACAACCTGGCATGGTCTTTATTTCTGAACAGACGTTTCAACCGTGGTATTATAGGAGCATACCACATAACCTTGGCAGGAACCCTCTTCCTGGGGGGCTCGCCCTCAACATCACCAGGGTCATCTCGCCTAATCTTATACCGCAGTGCAGTGCATACCGGGCATTTTTCCAAATTTTCGTACTCAGCGCGGTAGAGGATGCAGTCATTAATGCATGCATGTATCTTTAGCACCTATAATCCTAGAGGGCAGAGAACTTTCTTTGCTTCGTAAGTACTGTCAGGCAGCTCGTTATCCTTTGGAAACCTCCTCTTCATTATTTTCAGTAACTTCTCAAATGGCTTGTCACATATACCAGCCTCTGCCTTCCATTGCAGCAATTCCAGTGTGGCACCGAGCTTTGTGTTGCCATCTTCGCAATTTATTGGGTATAACTTCTTTTTGTGATAATCTAACATGGCCTTTAACTTTCGCTTCTCGTTTTCAGTTTCTGCATCTCTGTGTGCATCAGCAATGGCCCGACGAAGATCATCATCAACGGGCTCATCTGATGCCTCTTCATCTTGATCACCTCCTCCTTCCTCTTCATCTTCATCATGCCCTGTTGCAGTATTACCGTAGTTAGGGTACATATCATCATCCTCTTCTTCTTCGTCGTCGTCTTCCATCATAACCCCTCTTTCTCCATGCTTGGTCCAACAATTATAGCTGGGCATGAAACCTTTCCAAAGCAGTGGGAGTGAATGACATGCCATTCAGGGTATTGCTTTAAGTTCCGGCAATCAACACATGGACAACACATATAACCATCCGCCTGTGGGTTTTCCTCAGCCACACGGAAAAATTCTTCCAGGCCCGAAGTGAACTCGGGTAGATGTCGGTCAACGTACATCCATTACCGCCGGTTCATCTACATCAAATAATTAAGTTTATCAAAAAACCATTACAAAACATCATAATATATATATATAGTGGAAATTATCACCGTACAAATGAAATGGTAAAGTTTCTTAACCTTGATCGAAGAGGGAAGAAAGAGGAGAAAGCTTAAGTGTCGCTCCGGCACCTCATATCATATTTGTTTTGTGTAAAATCAAGCGACATCATTCTCTCAGACATTTCATCGAACACCTTATGTGCATGCCAAAGAAAAGCAAGGTAGCACTCAACACACACACCTTTCTCCTAGAAAAAATGAAGAGTTGGCTGGTTGGGGAGGGTGAGCTGAATATATAGGACCTTTAGCACCAGTTCGTGTTACGAACCGGTGCAAATGAGCTGTCTTTTGCACCGGTTCATAACACGAACCGGTGCTAAAGGTTCCTCGGCTGACACGTCCCTGGCGACGAACCTGTTGCACCGGTTTGTGTTACGAACCGGTGCAAAAGACAGATCATTTGCACCGGTTCGTAACACGAACCGGTGCAAAAGATCCCTCGAACGGTTGCGCACCATGAACCGGTGCTAATGACACCCTTTAGCACCGGTTCATGCCAAATTCGGTGCAAAAGCCATCTGAGGCAAAAAAACCAAAGCCCTTGTTTCTACTAGTGTATGTCTGTTCTGTATTTGGCACAGTGTGTACTGTTCATTTAGTACTTTCTAGTTCGTGATTGTAATGACTATTCTGTTGCGGTTGTGTGCATCCTATCTATGCAAGGCCGGATCCTTTAAGTTAATAAAGATTCCTTTATCGAAAAAATGCGCATAATAATACTTAAGTTAGCCCTCCTTTGGCTTTCGATCTATTAGTATTGATTATACCTGCTACCTCAGTAGGATGCTATAATGTGCAAATATTATTTTGAACTGCTTTAATTTGTTGTTAATTCTTTTGACATCAATGAGGAGCAGTGTGACATGTGCAATGTATATGGATGTTTCAGTTGGTCATGATTCCATTTTATTAAAGATTTTTGTCCAGAGTAGGTAAAATATGTATCAGTAATTACAAATAAAAGATGTTCTCAGAGTAGTCATTCTATGTACTTAAGTCTGTTGAGCACAGATAGCTTTTTCTCATTATCGATTTTCTTAACGATTTTTTCAAGCATGACACGTGTGTTATGTAAGTTTGCATACTGAACAAGGACCGTGAAACTTCGGTTAGCTACACTGAAATATGTTTATATATCCATGCATATAGGCTATATACTGATGCGAGCGCATGCTAATTAATTATTCCAAAAGCACTTTGGTAGGATCTCTTCGAACTTAAGTGTTTGCTTGGCCAGATATTTCCTAGGGAGCTTAGGCTTCAACCGAGCGACCCATCCCGCGCCCGCGCGTTCGGATGGATCGAAACGGACAAAAACGCAGCCCAACGCGCGGATCCATCCCAAAAACGGATGACCGCGCCGTCCGGAACGACCCAAATCGGCCCAAATCTGGGACGAGTTTGCGTAGCCGCGGACGCCGATGGCTGGCCGCGCGCGTCCGCCCCTTATTCGCCCCTAGCCCGCTTGTCACAGACATAACAAATATTTTTCATTAAAAAGCACCCATTACATTTTTTTTAGCCTACTACTTCTATCCTAATACGTACGGGGCCGGCGGCCTCGCCGGCGACTCTTCGCCGGCTCGCCGTCGGGGCCGTGGATTTCACTCGACGTGGACGGCCTGTACGCGTGAGGATTCCATTCCAGCTTACGAGCTGGGTGGCGCGGCGGAGGACTTCATCCTCCTCCTTTCCGCCCGCGCGCCCAGGGCGCGCTCGCGCTCCGCCTCCTGCGGCGGCACCATCCGCTTCCCGCATAGCTCCAGTTCCTGCAGGGCAGCGCGTTCCACAGCGGTGCGCGCCTCTAGGCGGACGCGGCCGGTGGCCTGGGCCTCGTGGTTCCCGTTCTGCCGGCGCATGCGCTCTTGTCGGCCGCGCTCCGCCGACGCAGCAACCTCCCAGGCACGCCGCTCGGGCGAGGGCTTCTGGATGAGGTGGCGGGCTGCTCGCATAGCGAGCAGCTCGTTCTTCTGGCCGAGGAGGTCGCCTAATCGGCGGCGGCCGGCCCGGCAGGTCGCCTCGTGCTCCTTCGTCACGCGCATGAGGTCGGCGAGACGCTCCTCGATGGCGGCGTTGATGTTGGCAAGCGCGAGGTCCTCCTCGTTCAACGGCTCCTCCTCCGCGGCGGCCGCCCCCTCCTCCGCGGCCTCGTACCAGCCGTCCGCGGTCTCGTGCCAGCCGTCCGCGGGCGCCTCCACCATCTCCACGTCCCCTTCCTTCTTCGCCGCCGCCTCGGCAGCGACGCGGAGCGCCTCGTCGTCGGCGACCCACCGCGAGTCCGCGCGCTCCTCCTCCTCCGTCCGCGGGAACCTGGCCCGGGCGGCGAGGGAGAGCTTGGCCCACGTGGCCTGCAGGGTGCGCGGCATGGCGCCGCAGAAGTTGGAGGGGGAGAGGACGGCGGAGAGGGTGTGATGCGGTCTGTGGCCGCCGCCGTCTTTTATAGCCGGCGGCCTGGCGGGAAACTTGGGCGCGAGCGCGCGCCAATGGCCTTTTCGCGCGCGCGGGAACCTTGGTGCGCGCGGGAACTTTCCCGCGCGTTCCACCGCCCACCATTGCTGTCCCGTCGAGGCCTGCCATAGCGCAGCGCCCCGCAAGGAAGACGAACCACGTGGCGTCTTTTTGGGTCGCCGCGTTGGGCGCAGCGTGCGACCCAAACGGACACGCGGACGTGGGCCGCTGTCCGCGTGTCCGCTCGGCCACCCAAACGGCCCAAAATGGACGGCCCAGCGCGTCCGTTTGGGTCGCTCGGTTGGAGATGCCCTTATGTCTTGCACCTTGAATAAGCGAGTCATTTGTAATGTTTGCCTTTTCTTGCCCGCACAACGACCGGGGCACCTACTAAATGGTTAAGTATATTTTTGTGAAAATTGCATCAAGAAAGTAGTTTACACTTCTTGTCTGTTATCTGGCACTGCATTTCTTTTTGTCTTTTAAATAATCAGAATGCTTCTTTATCAGTACATCTTGCTGTATTTGCATCTTAGACACCCTCGCTTTTCTTCAATATTCAGATGCTCAGCATTAAGAGTACCAAAAGATTATGTTTATCCACGGGTGAGTGGAAATATCGAGTGTGAGCTAGCCATTCATCAGCTCTCGCCAGTAGGAGGATTTAGCCCCTTGTGATATGTTCCTTAATTGTGGCCCATATCCACTGTTTCTGGAGTCATCCTTCTGTTATTCTAACCCATACATTGATATATACAGTTTCCTCGTAGAAACAAACATACCACAGAGGTGTTAATTAACTGGAATAATTTTATGGTGACCTTCTTACTTTTACCTTTCGACGCCAATCTTTTCATGAGTTCATCCCCATATCATTCACCAGAGCATCGTTAAGATGACTGGTCCCAGTGTCTCTTTTATGGACCAGTCCTTGTCAGTGTGATCCACACAACTACACAAGTTAAGTAGTAGTAGCAAATTTAGTCCATCCTTTCTTTGGTCGTCCAAAGACAAGAAAGCACATAGGCACATGAATTTTAACTAGTGGTTGGGGCGCCCCCTGGGGCGCCTCCTTGCCGGCCCTTGGCGTCCCAATCAAGGAGCCACAAGTGAAGCCTTTAAATGCAGCATCTAGGACATGCGAACCACATAGGTTGCATTCTGAGCGAATAATTTTCAAAATGGGGTTAAATCATATACGCAGCTGCAAGATATATCAGTGCATCAAAATAAATAAGATCAAAACCAACTATGCCTTGCAAGAATACTGTGTTGCTGAACAGCTATATATATATATGATTGTATGATGTGTATGCTATTGTTCTAGACAAACTGGAAGATACAGAGAACACTGATGAGAAAAGTGTTACGGATTCCAAGCTATGAACCTGGAATATGAACAAGATACAAAATAAAGATTGCTTCTCAGCTCGTCACCTAATCCTCACCTGATCTAGTCCCTAGAGTCCACCTGATCAGCAGCTTCCCCAAAAGCTTACAACACCATCACCTCTCTAATTACATCGGAAAAGAAGGATAACCAGCGCGAACTCTGAGAATGGACAGCACAAGATGTTGCAGGAGAGACCGTACATGGCAAAAAACTTGACCGCGCCGACGACACCCCATCCCAGCCACCGAGCCGAGTCCTTCATCCATCAGACAATGGAATTAGATATCTGAATATAAATAAGGTATTGTGTTTGATCTAGCAGCTCACCTCCAATTAAACTTATGCTATCCTTATAGAAATAGAAAAAAAAGCTACATATATTGGAAAATGGTCCATGCTTTGTGAACAGCCCCTCTGTTCAATACGATACCTGTAAGATTCCATAGCTGATGAATCTCTTTCTTTTTTCACTCTTTCGCTGTCACGCAAGACGCTTTTCTGGCACAAACCTAGTACCAAAACACATTGATTCTCAAGCTATTCTAGCAGGCAAAAAAGTGAGAACTCAGCTGTACAAAAATGGCGTATTGTAGAAGCTTGAGTAGATCATGTTCAGCCTTTAAATCGTATTTAATGTGATAATGTGGAGAGTTTAGATGAAGGACGAGGGCTGGGTAACAGGTCAATCTGGACAACATTAACCACCAACTTTCCTAGAACATCTGAGACGAGGAAACATGACAAGACATGAAAGGCATGGACATTATAATCATACAAAATACAATTTCATTCTTTTCCGAGGGTGACCTATTACTCCGTATAGGAAAATGTTTTTTCTTAAATAGATGAAAGTATGCATGTATTCCTAGTTCTGTGTATTCATGCTTAAAATATTCAGTAACATGAGACATTATTCACCTTGTCTGCAAGTCAAAACCTTACCAATCTGTTAGATAACATACTCTGTAATAGTAGAATAGTTGTCATGTGCAATCATGAGAGGGTATGGAAATTGCATAAGCATAAGAATTATATTGGAAATATTACTACAAAAATCACAAGTGGTAATATCCACTATAAACAAGAACTTCTTGATTGTGTATGTGGCACCAGTTTTAGAAAAAACAAACAAATTGGAGGTTATGTTCCCTGAGAAGCTTTACAGTGCTTCCATGAATTCCCAAAAGACCTAATTACTGTTGAAAGCAGAGGATGATGATTATTCAAGAATCAAGACACAGGTTTGCAGGTTTCCCAAAAGGAAAAAATACTACCCAGAACACGAGCAGTCCAGTAAATGTGAATATTTTTACTAATACCAGGGACTCTAGCTAAAACACACTGAAAATTAATTAGTTGTTGGAAGATGTACCTACAACCCTGGGATAATTCCCTCGTGATTTGTCAAAGCATTCACCAGACATACGGCGGAGCCCATACAGTTCAGGTGGTGGAGCCTCACCCAGCCTGACATTGAAATACCGAAAAGTGTTAGGATACTCACTCAGTAACAAGTGTTATGGTTGTACAAAAGATACTTTGATGTTTGTAGTAAGCGATAGCGATCTCAGAATCATCACTTAAATATTATAATAGCTGCTAAGTTAACAACAGTGACATCCCTGAATGAAGCTATAGAAGTAAACAATAACCAATTGTATTTGCCATGCACAAATTACTAAATTACTTTCAAACATACAAATAAGTACGTGCCCATTTGCTGTCACAATGGTGTTTTATCCATAAAAATAGTGAGCCAATTAGCGGATGCATGGCCGCATTGCTTAATTATCAATAGGAGATCCCATGCCGCCATAGACATACTAATCATACGTGATCTCCTGAAGATGAGCTGGTCAATTTGGACCTACAATTGCACAAAAGAGCCTCATGAGCATCTGTTTAGATTTACCAGACATTCAGGAAAAAAAAAGGAAATATCTTCATAATGTGCCAATAATATATATTATATTTGTTTAGCAATGAATCTGATAGGCATAATAGAATATGTGGTTCTAGAAGATAAAATTCAATGATGAAGACACAATATGTTGTTACAGCGTGATGAAAACCAGCAAAGACAATGGTTCTAACTGTAAAACTCCCACCACGAATATTTCATATGCACCCAAGCCCTAGGTGGATCTGGCGCCCAAACTATACTTCAGGAAACTAAAAATCAAAGATCCGTCGTGATTATTATTTTCAAGTATACAAATACAAGATTTCTCAGACCACCCATGGAACAAAACAGAGATACTAAAATAAACAAACTACCTCCAAGAGTATATACTGTCAGTCTGAATATATCATATGATATGTCCATCATGTCAATTCAATCTATATCCTAGGAGAGCATCTGAAGGTATAATTGATGCCCCCCATAGGGGGTCTCACAAGGATTTGAGATTTTGGGCCATTGGATCACCCTATCAGTGTATCTCGTCCGTTTATTCTGGGAGGAAGCACATTCCCACATACTCCTCCAACTAGCTAACCCCATGCAACAGCCATTTTTTACCCGCCCTGTCTGCGCGTGGGTCCCACCTTAGGTCGGATCCACTCGTCGGTGACTGCGGGTGTACTTTAGTTCGGTTGAAAAAGCTCTCCTCCTGTAGGGGTAAATTGGGTATTTCCTCATGCGGCCACTGGATGAGACAAAACTTCAACCCGATCCAGATCCCTAGCCATTCGTTTCCTCCTCCCAGCTCCCTGCCGCCGCCTCCCCATCTCCGCTCCCCTCCGCGGCCGGACTCCTCTCCGGCGAGCAACCGTCACCCGCGTCCTCCCGGGGATCTACGCGGCGCACCTCGCGGGCGTCGTCCTTGGGGAGGAGCGTCTCCACCATCTCCGCGTTGGTGGGGATCGAGATCTTCGGTCTCCACCATCTCCGCCCCTGCCGGGCTCGAGATATCCGCGTCAGCAACGCTCGCGTGGCAGAAAAGAGGAGAAGAGGCCACACGTGGGAGATCGGGAAGATGTGTTGCAGAAGCACACGCGGAGGAGGATGGCGGCGAGGAGAGTGGCGGCGGCCGTGCGGAGGGAGAGGACATGCGGCGCGGTGCGGGGAGTTGGCCGGCGGTGCCATGGCTCAGGATCCCCTCCGTGATGGCGGCGCAGAGCAGAGTGACGAGCCGCAGAAGCTCACCGCGCGTGCGCAGCTCGTTCTCCTACGGGGACTACGCCCATCCCCCACGCCGAAGCTGTTGCTCTCCAGCGTGAAGGGCAAGTGAGCTGGTTATGCTGCTAAACCCCCTCCTCTTTATAGATCCCCATGATTTGTACTGCTCTATTTCGATTTGAGATGAAGATTTTTATCTGTGCTGCTGCTACCTGGGTTGTGCAGGATTGGATACAACATGGTCGTTTATGTGGTGGAGAGGGAGTCCTGGAGGTCATCGTCAGCCAGATATTGCTAATGGTATTGCTGTAACTTTTGCCTCTCCGTCCAGATCTTGTCCACTACATACCATTCTTGATTGGATCCACTTTTTAAGAAACAATGGTGAAAATTATTCTGGCTATGGTAATGGAAACTATTAATCCCTTCAAAATATGTCAGATCTTGTCCAGGACAAATAACTGGCAATCTATGTAATTATTGTCAAAAATTAATTAACTTTGTTTTTGAGATA
The DNA here is from genome assembly GCF_022539505.1 of Lolium rigidum. Taxonomy (NCBI): domain Eukaryota; kingdom Viridiplantae; phylum Streptophyta; class Magnoliopsida; order Poales; family Poaceae; genus Lolium; species Lolium rigidum. The sequence continues at coordinate 136,047,299 of NC_061511.1, forward strand.
ATAGTTAACCTCTCAGTTTCATTAGGTGTCGCCTTCTTGTCCGCGGCGCCCCCAGCGGTGCGAATCAACAATGGAGGAGGCCATGGAAGAGAGGAAGGAGGCGTGGAGATGTTGTGGCAAGCAGATGCAGTCAGCGATGGAGCGCTAGCTGTAGTCGAGGACTGAGCCAGACAGGTGCATCCCCTCCCCTGTCTCGGTATCTCTCTCTCATCGTGCAGAGATAAAATGGTTAATTTACTTGTCTCTTTAGATAAGGGAGGAGAAGGGAGCATGAAATGAATGTGTCTCTGATGATTGTTTACATGGCTAGAAACATGGTCAAAAGCCCCAGGTAAATTCCCCCCCCCCCCCCCTCTTCTTTTATTTGGGGTCCTTTTGGTGGTGAGACATATGTTGCTTCGAAGGATCTCTTGGCTGCACTCTGCCGGCACCAGGTATGAACCCTACTGATGAAGTAGCATGGAGATGGAGAGAAAATGAGCACATGGAGGCTGGTTTGTGTTGTTTTTATGAGATGGAAATCAAGTGGTTCTAAATCTCAGTGTATTCTAATCCGATCAATTTAATTTTTGATGTAATCTTGCTGATTTGATGTGGTTAGTGTAGTGGTAAATTTTTCAACCATCAACTGATGCTTTTGAGGCAGGTGCCTTTGGGACTGATTATCCTGGCAATACGGTGGTGGATGTTAAGAATCCTTCACTGAGTTGGATGCTCGGGTTCATATTTGTTGCTAAAGCGATCCAGATCCCTCTAGTGCCGATGGTACATGCCATCTCCTTTTTTCTTTCCTGCCATCAATTTCTCTGGCCATGATTAGGACTCAACTCGTCTAGCATTGCTCACCTTGTTGTAGGAGGATGGAGTGATCCGTGCTCAGTTTGTGTACGCAACTTGGGACTTCTCCACCGTGGTATGAGTCTTACGCCTGCATTGGCGGCTTGATATGGCTGGCAAATGTTCTCAAATAGGTGAATCATCCATTCTCTCCCAACACTATTATTTCTATTCTGATGTGCTTATTTCTGTTCTGATGTCCTTATTTCTGCACTTGAAACACTAATGGTAGTTAAATTGATAAGAAAATTATCCATTAATGCGGCCTAGGGATAATTGTTCAGACGTCCTACATCTACTCTTAATTCCTAAGAGTATAAATCTGTAATGGACCAGTTTAGTTATATTATCACACGGAACTTGAAGTAGTTGTGTATTTGTCCTAAAATTATGTTGGAATTGCTGAAAATGCAGCCCAGTAGAGTTTTAGTTGGATGGTCTACTTGGCAAGATGAAACCAACGCACTTGTTTAGTTTTGTGATTTTCGTTTGATTTTTCTTTAGATTTTTCTACGAATGCATTAAATAGTTTGTTATCCTACTCTTAGTTTTGTCAAAAAAAACGTGCAAGAACTAAATGAGTTCATAGGGATTGATTTTGTTCTAGAGAAGCATATACTGTTGGTCTTTGTTTATGTACATCCATTTGTTATAAATCAGAACAAAGTTGGGAAGAAGAATGATAATATCAACTCAGTTCGGGATATATCAGAACGACAAATAGGATTCAACATAATACACACTAATTTGAAGAACTTGTGGTGAAAATAATTGTTAATGCTTTCTTATCTAGGATTTGCCAATGAACGAGCTTTGAGACATTCACTGCAATGAGCTTTGGGATATTGTGCCATTGCAATGCATATGTAGTTTACCCTCTAGCCTTTTCCCGATGATATACACTTGCATTGATAAATTGCTTTTAGGTGAAAAAAAAATGTTGCTTTGTTTTGGATGTAGCTGTTGTTGTAGTGGTCAACGAATATTTATGTACTCGGATTACTAAATATCATGTAGAGGATGAGTGCCTGTGCTACAATTATCCTTGCTGGTTGCTTTGGCATCCTATTCAGATCGACAACATCCATTGCTTTGTTGTTGTTTGATATTAGACATTTTGTGTTCTCATGCAGGTGTTTCTGTGCTTGTGGGCGGGTTGCCCTCGGTGGTGATTCCTGATGTTCGATACAAAAAAAAAACAAGTTTTGCTCTTAGTCCACCGCCATACCTTCCCTGACTCTTTTTCCTCGTGACGAAATTGATTCAGTTTCTTGCATATCTAAAAATTGTACCTGAATATTTCCAGGTTGTGTTTCAGGCATTGATTCGTTGCGGAAGATTTACTTTTACACATGCTGATAATGGTGGCGCTGCGTTGAGGATCCGAGGTTCCACTCTCTCTCAGTTAAGATCCACTTTTTGTATTGAATTTGTATGAAATTACTCCAAATTAGTATGTGCAAAAGAAATATCAATGCTAATTAGTTTTACACTGGAAAAACAATGCGCCAGTATATGAACTTTTCAGTCTTACGTATCCACAGATTAGTGGCTTATAAAAAACCAATAGCATACATCGGCTCCTCGTCTGATCCAGGTATGACGTCGATTTTCTGTTCTCCTAGGTTTCTCTCTCTCATCAGTGATTGTCATTAATTCAAATAAGATCATCTGTGTGGAGTATCCTGGATCAGAGTAGCAGACATGGAGATACCTACCTGTTCTGTTTGTTTTCATGCCTTTCTTTGTTTCTTTAGTTTACCTCTATGCTTTACTGCTCGCTGAGTCAAGTGGCTCTTTTTTGGTTCGTTATTCCTGCTTGTTCTTTGCTACACTTGAATATTTCATATAACTTTCCACTAATCTCTTGCACTAACCTTCCTTGGATTATGCTATGTATTGCCTCGAGCATTTTCAGAGGTGACAAATCTTGCATGCAACCTTCCTTTTTCTTATGGTATGATCAAAACTATATAAAAACCATGAGTAATTGATTGAAATTGTGTGTGTTCGTTTCTGATCATGCTAGATATTTCTTATGAGAGCTTCAGTAAAATCCTTCAGTTATTGTAAATTTGGCAAAACGCATTGTTTATTTGCTGAGAAGTTGTCTCTTATAGATGATTATTCGTAGCTTGCTGGAATCGACTTCTTCAGGGGACACCAAACACTGTCAATTGATTTAAATTTTGCTCATATTTATTCTGACACTTCATCAGTTGTTTGTTCTAATTCCATGTCAGATCTAGCTGAGAAGCTACATCAGATGAGTTCTTTACTTCACTAAAGATATTGGTTTCTCCCCCTCACTTAATTTATCTATTGGAAGCTCTTATCCACTTCGCTGACGATACAAGCCACTTGAGGTTTGCACGGACAGATGCATGCTACAATATCTTCACTCTAGGTGTGATTGGAATACCTGATCTTTGAGTTTGGTTTCTCTGAAGAACTACAACCTGCCCTTCCTGTTTTAATTGTCATGGTGTGTTCTCGGTACAAGCGATATAGTTAAATTTAATAAAAATACTAGCTTGCAGCTAAGCTCATTATATTTTTGGTCTATACATGTGATATAATTAAATTTAGTGAAAAAAGGACAGAGATTTGGTGCTCCTGGACACCATGCTCCTGCTATTTTAGAAAAAATAAAAATCATATTTATGTGTTTCAAAAAAATTAAATAAAAAATTCATGGTGTAGCCAATGAGTTGTCCCATAAACGTGCAAAATTTCAATTTCAAATACAAAATATTCAGGGCTACACAAAAATAACAAACGTGTGGATCTAGGTGTGCATATTTCAAATCTCCAAATTTTAACAGATTTTGTCTTTTTTGTGTAGTCAACAATATAAAGAATTTCATATTAAAATTTTACACGCTTGTAGGTTACGTCATTTATTATGTATAGATTTATTTTCAGATTTTTTTGAAACAAATATGTATGATTTTCGAATTTTTTTAAACAGCAGGAGCACTGATGCCCATGAGCAAAAGACACTTTTCGAAAAATATTAGCTTATGTTGAGTTATTTCAGTTTTGATCATTATACAGTTCACTGCCTTCTGGGCCCATTGTAGGATAAATAGCAAGGTCCTTTGTTTTCTTACGAAGTTTCTTCATAACTAATTGTGCTCGGAGGCATCTTCTTGCTGAGTTAAGGTTTTTTTTAAAAAACGAAGACCATCTATATGAATTAAAGCTGGACATGCTCTTGCTGAGTTACTTCTTGGGCCAGTTTGATTTTTTCATTACGTTTTGCCAGATTCCTTTTATTGCATCTTCCGTTTGTATTTGTCCAAACTATCAGAGAACTTGGAGTTGAGACTAAGAATCTATTTTTATCCTCTTTTGTCATATATATCTTGCAGAATGTTCAGCAGGTTATGTGCTAATTTTTCCTCTGGTAAACAGAATTTCCTCTACATAGGAAGTATATAATGAGTTTGATTGTGTGTTAATATTGAGTGCTCGCAAGAAATTGAAATAGGCTACAGATTAGTTTACTTTGGTAATCTATGTTCAGTAGCATTTTCTAAATATATGAAAAGACTTCAGTTGAGTTGAATCCAGTTACAGGACTGAACAATTGGGGATTTGTACATATATATTTCATTGTGATCTGTGGCACAATTTTTGTTCATGTGCCTTACTAGCTATAGTCTGTAGAATGACACTTATCGTTGGTATTGGTTCTATGCTACAGCTTATTTTACAACTTTTGCATAGTTGTCAACATTTTTATACTAAATCTTTTAGCTAGCTCCTAATGTTTCACTATTCTATTCTTTTGTAGTACACTTGTGCAGTACATGGCTTTTGGAATAGGGTGTTCACTAGGGAGTTGGCAATGGCAAGTCTGCAAATATGTCCTGACAAGTTGGTTGTGGATGAACTTCTTGGGCCGGTGTCTCCAATTCTTTCAACTCCTTAGGCAGACGGTAGACGTTCTTATTATTCTAGAATCGGGCAAATGGGATTCAGACACATTCTTCTCTCCTGGCATGGCTCATGCAGATACCTCTTTGTCAAGCTGACTGATGATTTTACTACATGGAAACGTACTAAAGGTGGCGTTTATTCAGTCAACTCAGCCTAAAGCTGACACAAGCTAATTGCCTAAATTTTGGTATCTGAACTTCCTATAAACAGTGTGAAAATAGAGATGGCCATGCTTTGTAATCTCAAGTATCATATTTACTATGACATAGTTGGCGTACTTTATCTTCAGATCATTTGCTATGCTATCTACTGTACTTTGAGAGAGAATGGTTTCACAAGATTTTAGTTTGTAGTATATTCAACCTGTAAGACAAGCTCCCTAAACTTTTTGATGAACAAGGAGGCATCATGCACTAACTGACACATTTTTGTAGGTCTTCACATTTTCCAGAAACAGCTATTGTAGGACAAGGACTGCCTGGAATTGTCCACCTGTTGCGGTGGCTCCTGTTTGGCTTACTCAATTTTGACGGAAGGAAGGTAAGTTCTTCAGCCTGAGGGCAACCGTGTTGATACATATCTGAACTTTCACTCTAATACATGGTAATTTTGCTCAAATGCTCTAATTGCCTGAACATGTGTTAATCCTTTCGGTGTTTGGGCCCTGTGAAGTAATATATAACTGCTGGTCATAGTTGATTTTCTTTCATAACACTAAATTTGTAACCTGCCCTACACAGGCTATGTAACTCCAGTACCGACTGACATACCCACATGAAGGGTGGTAGGTGAGGAAGGATGTTATAAACTACGCGCAATTTCCAGGCGAGAACAGTAGTGTCCCAGATGTAGCAGTTCGCTTTGTAGCAACAATGTTTCTCTATTTTGCATTAGTTGCCCTGTGAAGTGAACAAGGTCTGTGTGTGGTTCTGGCTGAATACATACCTTCTTTTTTGACAGAAAATACGTACCTTCTAGCATACTATGTATCTAAAGTTTGTTGTTACCGTGAACATTTCTGTTAATCAAATCCACAATGTGTCATTGTTTCAAAAGACCAAGTTCAGTTAAAAATCAGCCTTGGGACATGCTACGACAAGATTATCTAGAGAGTACTTTTGCAATTCCTTGCTTTTGTTAGTCCTGAAAAAACAGTGTTAGATATTGCAATAATTTTTTACATTTTCCTGATTATATGTAAATGTTTGCGATTTCGCTGTTTCGTTTTTATCGTTGTTGTGCAAACTGTACATAGGTAAGAATTCAGCGGGGTCGTGCGCCAAGGCGCACATCTAAATCTAGTATTATAATTGTTGGCCAAGAGCAAGAAATCATACATGCAGGTTGCCGGATGTTAGTTTCTCATCCATACAAGGATTTAATTGCTCTCGAACACTGTCATACCAGCTAGTACATGAAAACATCTCCACATGGAGTAACCAATGTACCTCAGACATGTCGGGAAAATCCCTGCAAATAACAAATCTAGAAAATAAGCTCACATCCATGGTAATAGTGAGATAAACTCTAATCCAATGAAACTCTCACACTTAGGTGTTGTTTGAAATCACATTTCCCCATTATTAAATCAGCTGCATAGCTAAAGAGTTGGATATCACACGGCAAACACAAGAACTGAAACATACCTATAGTCACTTTTCTACAATCAGGTGTCAAATATCATTTTATCTCGTTGGCTGCAGCTGAGGAGAAGCTCCAGAGGTGGATGGACGTGAATAGCTACCTTGACGATGCCACTCTGCTGTTGCGGGCCATCTTTGAGCTCTCCATCTGAACCCTATACGCGAACTCCTAGAACTTATTAGGAGAAGATCCAAGGCCCAAAATTATACGACAAGAAATCAAAAATTGTAGACACTACAAACCTGAAACCTGAGAAACCATGTCATCTACAGTATTTCGGAAAAATTCAGAATCTGAGAGACAACGGTTTTTAATTCCTCACCTTTCCCTCTCTGCACGGCTCTCCTCAGAGGTCGCCCAGATGGACGCGCCGATGCCAGCCTGCAACCGTGCTACGCCCACCTCCATGTGGTCGCTTCCCCTCTGCCCAGGAGTCACCTAGGTTGACTCGTCTCCGCCAGTCTGTAGGTCTCACCCAAGTATATGTGGCTCCGCCGGTGCCAAGGCAGCCGCCGGAGATGGGGATGAATAAATTCTATGAGCGAAAGATCTGAACGAGGCTGCAAAACCAGTCAGCATGAAAACAAAACCAATTAGAGTGGGGTGATGCTGCTGCAATATGCAAAGGAAATAACTTCAAATCAGGGTGATCAGTGCTCGCCTTGGCTTGATGTTGCATTTCTTGGGGAGGAAGTACCTAGCTTAGAAGAGGGCGTTGTGGATGTGGTTCTACAGCAGGAAGTCGGAGTTCATTTATTCATTATCCCTCACCGTCACTTCTTCCCCACTTCATATCCCTCTCTGACTCCTCCTTTTCCGTCCGGATCTCACTGGCCGGCAACTGAGCAACGATGAAGGTGTGAGCCCCAATGCCCCATGGAATACATGTGCAAGAGGATAGGATAGGGGCTCACATCGGTTATGTCGTCGTCCATCTCCGGTGGCAGAGGCATGGGCGTCACCCACAACCTGTGTGACCACCGGCTCCAGTATGGCCACGATTTGAGTAATGGTGCGGCACTGCCTCCCAGCGTCCACCTCCTTGCCTCGGATGCAGTGCGGCAGAACGGCGGCCGATACGGCCGAGCGCGCGAGTAGCTGACCTGCTCCTCGTTAGCACCGGTGCTGCGCCGCCTCCCAGCGACCTCCTCCTTGCCACCAGCCGCAGTGTGGCCCAGCGGCGGCCAACAAAGCGGAGCGCGCGAGCGGCGGTCGACGCCGAGGAGGGAGAGGCCATGTGAGAAGAAGAAAAGGGGAACCGTGAGAGGCGGCGGCGGCACAGGAAAGGAGTGGGGGCTAGGTTTTCCCACACGACCTCCTTCTCCCTGCGATCTCAGAGGGGAGCCAATGACAGGTGGGCCAACGAGTGGAGACAAGATCGCCAACGCCCGACCCTTCGCTGCGAGGTGCATATCGTGGATAGCCCCAGAGGCTCGCTAGGGGTCACGCACTTGCTTGTTCTCAATCAAGTTGCTCACAGTAGACTGACCGAGGAGTGTATACCTGCACCATGTGGGGACTACTTTACCTGTGGTACTCGCAGGGATGTCTTACTTTGCAGTCATTATTCATTTTCATTTTTGTAATTATATCGGACTATGCTCATAGCGACTATTCTGTTGCTTTCCTGATTAGGAGGACGTACTCTAGAAATCCTGGTATCATGTCGGCTCTTTTGGTCCTGTGTTTTAGGATTTATTTATTTAACCACCCCTTATGTCTCTCCTATATTTATGATGCACAATATCCTCTTAATTCTTGTTGAAGAAGAGTTCTGAGCCCTGTGCCAGCTGAGCACAGGATGATTACTTAACCAGAAGAGATTGTACATTATATATTGTATGCAGAAAGACAATAATGGCTCTCTTTCCCATGTTGATTCTGGCAGCTGCAGACCGTCCGCTGTTGGGCAGCCGGGCGCCACCTAGCGCGTCGCCGTTGGCTGGAGGGCCAGCTCCGGGGGAGGCGCTGCCTCGGCTGCAGCCCACCTTGTCTCCATGCCGACCGCAGCTAGCAGCGCGGAAGACTGCTGCTGCAAACCCACAGGCGGGTACATCGCCACCTGGCGGGGCGGGAGAGGCTGTTGCATGCCCATTGGCGGGTGCAGCGACACATGGCGGGATGGGAGCGGCTGCAGGCGGCCACATCGCCAGCACGCAGAAGCATGCGCCGGTCCCCAGCGGCATGTCGACTCTGGCACCGACCGTGGCGGGCCCCGGTACTGATGGCCAATCATTAGGCCAGGATTTGGACATGAGCACGTTTTTCTAGCTGGGATCTTCTGCGGCTACTGATTCTGTAATCACTTTTGTTTCTCCAAGCAAAAACACAGGTATAAAAGCTGTTTTTGATACAGAAAATTCTTTATCACCAACAGTGGTAACGAGGCAATTTTCAGGTGTTCCAATGGCTGTTGCAAAAGGTTTGGAAAGAGAGACAAAGAAGTTTCCATCTGTGCATGACGTGGTTGCTTTTGGAGGCATATCAAGCCCATCACTGTCTACTATATGGACAAGTGACAGGATTCGTGCGCAACCAAATGTCGACGTCTCATAGATGGAAAGGGCCATTCAGAATATGAACGTCAAGCATGACTACGTCACCCAAGATAATGGAAAAGCTAAATCATCTTTAGCCTCTTTATCGGATGATGATATTCTTGTTAAGGCTAGTCGCCTAGGTATTTTGTTGGGTAAAAACAATATTGAAGTTTCAAAAGCTGTTAAATCTATTAAGGAGGTGGATGTCAACCGTACTTTAGTAGTTTTAAATAAAACTGTTGGAGAACAAATCGATAAGGAAGAGGATCAAAATAGCCTGCTAATCTATAAAATGTAAAGTCTTACTGGAGACTTGATAATTGAAGAGGCACATGAGATGTTAGAGCAGGATGACCTCTTAATGCCTATCATTAATCTCAAGAAAACAAGAAAGAAGAAGGATTTTGATTTGTCAGGTGTTCGCAGAAGTGCTAGGTTCAAAAATAAAAAAGTTGTTTAAAATGAGTGCTATCAAAGGCCTTTTTTGAAATTCTGATGGTTTTGGTGATATTGCAAAACATTTGTTCGTTAAATAAACTTTAAGGGAAGAAAAGTTAGATTTCATCGCCTTACTGGAGACGGGGAGATCTAATTTTTCAGTACCATTTTTAAAAATTTGGCAGATGGGTTAGATTTTTCATGGTTCTGCCTTCCACCTCATGGGAGGTTTGGAGGTATCCTTGTTGGTGTAAATAATGTGTCACTTCAAGTTGGTTTAGTTGAGACTGGGGATTTTTGTGTCTAACTACATGTTAGATGTAAGCATGATGGGTTTGAATGGGTTTTAGTGCCAGTGTATGGTACTGCTCAAGACTCTCATAAGGCAGAATTCCTAGCTGAACTAGCAAGGATGGGTGATTCAGGATCTATCCCTTCTCTTATTGGAGGAGATTTCAACATTTTGAGAAGTAAAGAGGATAAGAATAATGATAATTTTAAACCACACTGGCCCTTTGTTTTTAATGCCATTATTGAAAGTTTAAACCCTGCGGGAGATTGCTCTCTCAGGTTGACAATTCACTTGGGCTAATCGGAGGGAGAATCCAACTTATGAGAAGCTTGATCGAGTTTTATCGATAGTCAATTGGGAACAAAAAAATTCCCTTAGTTACTGTTCGAGCCCTGACAAGGTCTGGCTCGGATCACGCCCCTCTCTTAATTGATTCGGATAATCATGCTCACATTGGCAATAAAGCTCACTTTTCCTTTGAACTATATGGTTGAAACATGAAGGTTTTTATGAAATAGTGAGAGCTAAATGGGAGGCAGAGACTAGTCGGGATTCTCCTATTGCCAAATGGCAGAACAAAATTCGTCATCTTCGATGTTTCCTTAAGGGTTGGGAAAAATGTCTCAGTGGTCAGTACAAGAAAGAAAAGGAAAAACTGATATCCTTAATTGATGAATTAGATTTGAGAGCTGAGATAACTCCTTTAGATGAGTTTGAGAGAACAAAATTAATAAAAGCAAATGAGGAATTAACAAAACTTCGTAGGGAAGAAGAAACAAAATGGGCGCAAAGAGCCAAAGTAAAACATATTCAGGAGGGGGGAAATAATACTAAGTATTTCCACTTAATTGCAAATGGAAAACATAGAACAAGATGAAGGAACCATAGTGGATGATGAGAATCTACATGTTTATATATCTGAATATTATAAGAAGTTGTTTGGAGAGCCAGCTGCTACCCTCACACTGAGTGAGGAAATCCATCAAGATATTCCCCAATTAACCCCACAGGAAAACCAATATCCTGGTTGCCGAATTTACTGAGAAGGAGGTCAATGATGCTATTTTTCAAATGGAGTTAAATAAAGCACCGGGTCCTTATGGGTTTCCAGCTAAGTTTTACCAAACCTTTTGGGACATCATTAAGCGTGATTTAATGCCGATGTTCTATCAACTGCATTCAGGGGAATTCCAGTTGTTCAAACTTAATTTTGGTGTTATTACCCTCTTACCCAAAAAAGAGAATGCTTTTCAGATACAACAATATAGACCAATATGTCTTCTTAACGTTAGTTTTAAAATTTTCACGAAGGTCGCTACAATTAGAGTTAATACTATTGCTAAAATGGTGATTAGCCCTACACAGTCGGCTTTCATGTCAGGGCGACATATACTTTGAAAGAACATGTCCATTACCCCATGTGTGGTTTTGGTAATTGATGACAATCCCTATGGACTAACGGTTGCATTGAGAATCTATCTTAGGTCAAGTCCATAGCCATGTGTCGGTCTCAAGGTTGCAAGGTGTAGAAGACGGAGTACAATGAAAAAGACGGTGTCGAAGAGAGACGAAGACCGTGTTGAAGATGAAGAGAGATGAAGACGGCGTAGAAGATGGATGAAGATGGTGGCGTGCGTACAAGATCGAAGAAGACGGTAGCGTGTATGTTGGAGGAAGACGGTGGCACATACAAGGTTGATGAGGATGAAGACGGAGCTTGCCGACTCGAGAGGAAGAGGAACGCGCAAGGATAAGGTTTGTGCTCGATAGGATAGTGAGTCGCATCATCGGAGAGAGCTCAAACCTTGCATGCATTGCATCGTGTTTCTTGGTTGTTCTTGGTTCTTATCCATGAGATGAGTTAGAGCTTGTGTTCACTCATGACAAGCTCTAGCTCATCGAAAACGGATTCCGGATGCATCGCATGTTGCATGTTCGAGGATGATGGTTTTCCCGATATACCGTATTGAGAGGTTACACCTCTATGACCATAGGAAAATCATCATCCACTCTTTTGCATGATTTTACCTTGTAAAGATGTAGCTCTTGTCGCCATCTTTCCGGCAAAATTGGTTTCATGTCATTCCGAGTTTCCTACCTCAAGTTATGGATTTTACGGTTGCTTCATATGTAAAAAGAAAAAGAAAAAGCTTTTTGGGCTGGGCGGTACTACCGCATGCAGTACCGGCCCAAGTACCGCACGTGCGGTTTTGGCTTACTGGACACACAGCGGTACCAGGCCGGTACCAGCCCGGTAGTACGTAGCCCACTTACGGTACCGGCCCGGTACCGGGCCTGGTACTACCGGCCCACTTTGTTTTTTTCTTTTTCTTTTCTTTTTCCTCACTTCTCACCACCAAGCCACCGCATGGGGCACTGCCCACCTTTCTGGCCCACCACCGCGCCCAGCAGTTCCGCCTTGGGCCGGCGCCTCCCACAGCGGCCCAGCACCGCCGCACCCGCACACGGGCCGCCGCCCCTCAGCCTAGCTCGCTAGCCCACCACCACGCTCCCGCTCGCCAGCCTCGCTCCCGCACGAGCGTTGACCTGCGGGGAGAGCATCTGCTCGATCCCGCGCGGGATCCCAAGCCGGCCGCCCACTCGTTTCACACGCGCGCGCCCAGCTGCTGCGCTGCTCCACACCCTAGCCGGCCCCACTCTGCCATGCGCTACTGCCATTTCCTCTCTCTCTCTCTCATTTGTTTTCAGATCTGCACAAGCGGCAGTACCGCTCCGCAGAGCGGTACTACCGGTTCGGGCCGTTTTTCAGCTGTTTTCTGCGCAGTTCGCGCGCAAGCGGTAGTACCGCTTTGAGCGCGGATCTGACCGTTTTTCAGCCCCAACAGTCATATTTCTGGGCCCCCTATATATACCTCTCTTCCACCTCCGACCAAATCACTTCTTCCCCTCCATTCTATTTCCTCCATTGTTGACCTTGAGTTGTTTCTTCCTCCTCTTGATCCCCCCACTATTTCTTGCATATTTTTGGGGGAAAGGAGAGAAGAGATCTAGATCTAGAGCTTCACCAATTGAATCCCTCTCCAAGTGAGAGGATCTTGCTAGATCTAGGTCTTGGAGTTATTTGGTGTTTCTCCACATATTTGTTCTTCCTCCCTTATTCCCCCAATAACTTTTATAGCTTTGTTGGAATTTGGGAGAGAAGAACTTGGGCATCTTAGTGGTGTTCTTAGCCATTGCATTAGGTGCATCGGTTTGGGTTCTCTCCGGGGTTTCGATCTCATAGAGGGCATGTTGACCTTAGTGGTGTTGTTGCCTTAGTGGCCTTGTTGCCTTTGTGGTGTTCTAGCCTTTGTGGCATTGTAGCCTTTGTGGCCTTGTCGTCTTTGTGGCGTTGTAGCCTTTGTGGCGTTGTTGCCTTTGTGGAGTGTGGTAGCCTTTGTGGTTTTGGAGCCGGTTGTGGCGCGTTGGTGTCTTGGTGGCCTTGCCGCCGGTGTGGCGTGTTGTAGCCTCTTGTGGCCTTGTACTTGAGAGCCTTCGTGTTGTGGAGTTGCCTCAAGCTTGATACTTGGGAGTTTGCCCAAGCTTGTACGGGTTCGGTGACCACCCTCAAGGGTCCCTTAGTGGATCGAGGCTTTCCTCCTTGGAGGAAAGGCTCGAGGAGAATACGGTGGCCCTAGTGGCTCATTGGAGTGCCTCGTGCCTCCACACCGCTCCAACGGAGACGTAGCACCCTTGGGTGTGAACTTCGGGATACATCATCGTCTCCTCGTGCACCGGTTTCTTCTCAACCCGAGCTCCTTTACCTATGCGCTTTACATTGTGATATCTATCATGCTTGATGCTATACCTATCTTGTTATCACCTTGTTGCTCATCATGCTAGCATAGGTTGTTGGAGCACTTAGGCAAACCCCTAGTTGTTAGGCTTTGAGCTAAACTAGTAAACACTTAGTTTTATTCCGCCTAGTTTAGCTCTCAAGTAGAAGTTTTTATACACCGCCTATTCACCCCCCCTCTAGGCGACGTCCTAGTACATTCAATTGGTATCAGAGCTAGGGCTCTCTTATCTTGTTGGGCTTCACCGCCTAGAGAGTATGACGTCGGCTAGAGGATTAGTGCACATTTCCGCTTTTACATTTGATGGCACTAATTATGATGCTTGGAAATTCTACATGCTTGATTGTTTTCGGGGCATGCACCCACATATGGTGAAAATTCTTGATATGGGTTTTTCTCCTCCCAAGGATCCACAAAATCCATCTTATGAGGAGAAGAAAAACTCTTATCTAGATGCTCAAGCTACTAAAGTGCTTTGCCATGTTGTGAGTCATGTAGTGATTTCCTCCATCGCGCCTTTCCGGAGTGCTCATAAGTTTTGGACAAAGCTTGGAGATACATATGGTGGGTCCAAGACCATTGAGGATGATCGCACTCCTTCCACTTCACCAATGTGTGGTAAGACACAAGGTAATGCTATGGTGAGTGGTGATGAACATTGCATTGTTGATAGTGAGCTTTCTCTTAATGATTCTTCATCCCTATCCCATTTCAATGTCTCATCTTTGGACTTTAACACTTGTAGCTCTATAAATGCTTTACATGCTAGTGTTGATAGTCCTTGCATATCTTCATTCCATGATGATATGCTTCTCTTGTCTTGTTGCCATAATGAAGATACTTTGCTTTCCTCTAGTATTTGTGTGACTAACAATGTAGAGGAAACCGAAGATTCTATGGGCCAAGACAAGATCTTGGATGGAGCTTCAAGTAGTTCATCTTCTTCGTCATCGCACGGTTCCTACACTTAACTTATGGCTAAGGCTTCTAAGGTATCTCCTTCCTTGGAACCCTATCTATCTAGTGATGATGAGGATGGTGATATGGAAGGACTTAATGTTGCTTCCTTAAAAATGATGGGAGAGTCGGTTTTTCATGCTCTTCATAAGAAGATATTTGCTTGCTCTAACTTCATGAAAATCTTCGATTTTGCCATTGAGAGCACAAAACGTATTGAGAAAATGGAAGGGCATGAGCGCAAGTATGCAAACGAGATTGCAACTCCTAGTGAAGCTCTTAAAGAACAACAAACCACCAATGAATCTCTTGAGGAGAACTTTACTCTAGTGCTATCTATGGTAGAGGAATCTCGTGATAGAGCTTTAGAGGTGGCACATGATTTTCGAATTAAAAATGTTGAGCTAGTAAGTGCTCGTGCTAAACTCCTTGAGGATTTTGAGCTTCTCAAAAGTAGCTCTAGGGCTATTGAGAGTGAGCTCATCAAACTCACCGAGTCACATGAGCAATTTAAGGCTCTCAACCTAATACAGCTTGCTAAGTTGCCTTCTCCTTGTGCTATAATTGATAATGCTTGTGCTACTAACTCTACCTCTTGTGAAGCCTCCATCTTGAAGGAGAATGTTGAGCTAAGGGCTCAACTTGCTTTGCTAACAAGTAATTATGAGAAATTGGAAGAAAATTATGGAAAGCTTTCTAGCTCCCATGATGATCTTCTAGTCTCTCATGACTTGCTAAAGTTAGCTCATGTATCATGTCAAAGGTAAAATCTTGTGAGCCTCATGTGAGTACTAGCACTACCTCTCAAAATGCTATTTTGCCATGTGCTAGTGCTTTTAGTTCACCCACTCATGCTATTGACTTATCTTGTGGTGAACTACCTTCTATGCCTTGTTCTACAATTCCATGTGCTAGTGCTAGTAATTCACCCACCCATGCTATTGCTATATCTTGTGGTGAATTACATACCTTGCCTTGTTGCTCTAACAATGAAGCTTCCACTTCCTCTAGTACTTGTGTTGTTACTAACCATGTAGGGGAAATCGAAGAGCTCGAGGCCCAAGTCACTTCTTTGAAGAAGGACTTGGTAAAGGGTCATGAAGGGAAGCAATTCCCCAATGACAAGAGTGGACTTGGATTCAACTCCAACAACAAGAAAAAGTCCACCACGCACAAGCGGAAGAAGGGCCAAGGGCATGTGAAGGACCCCGCCAAGATTGTGTGCTTCAAGTGCAAGATTTAAGGGCATCATGTTAGATTGTTCCCCTTGAAGAAGAAACCACTTGGCGTGAAGAAACAAGGGAAGCGGCCTCAAGATGGAGCTCATGGTCTACCTCAAGGCCAAGCTCAAGGTCTACCTCGACTTGAAGAAGGGCCGCTACCCAAGAAGGATCAAGCCAAGGCTCCCGTTGTGGAGAAATCAAGTGAGAAGAAGGAGAAGATAAGAAGATGCTACATCTTCTTATCCAACCCTAGTGGAGGGCCACATCTCCTCCTTTTGCACTAGTGGTAACTCATCCAACCCTATCTTGATCCATGGTGCTTATTCTCTACATAAGGATAAGGTTGGCGATGTGTTTGCCAAATATGTTGGCACTCAAAGTGGTTTCGTAAAAAGAACCATTTGGGTTGCCAAGCCTATTGTGACTAACTTCTTAGGACCCAACTTGGTTGGGGACCAAGCCAAAATTTGATCAATAGGTACATGTGGAGGGCATGGAGGCTTGACTATTTCATGAAGACTTAGGGGATCTTCATCATTCTCATTTCCTCAAGTCAAGTTGTATTCCTTTCATCCTTTACCCATGCACCTCCTTGCGGTAACGTGTCGTCAAATCCTTTACATTGAAAGTTACTCACTCCCCTTTTTACATGTGTTGGTTTTGTACCTTGCATGTGGTTGTGTATGTTGTGCCTCCTACTTTCTTATCTTGCTTTCATGCTTATATATGTTGGGTGGCACATCATGTACAATTGTTCCTTATTGAGCCTATTGCATCTTGTTGATATCTTAGTTGTTGGCTCGTGTGAGAGAATTAATGGACTATCCCATTTTGGGGGAGTGATATGCTTTGTGCATCTCACAATCTTAAAATGTGCGACATGATGAATTAAAATTCTATAATGTCCATTAATTGTCTCACTTGGTTCTTATTTGCCTCTTGCACGGAAAATGTTTTTATCACATTATGGGGGAGTATTATGCTTTGTGCATCTTACAAGCCTAGAAAATGTGAACACTTGAGGTTGTGTCACATAGAATTGATATTTTAGATTATCTTGTTCCTATGTGACATGTTTGCTCAAACAAATCTCACTTAAACATATGCTTTCTTTGTTGTGAAGATAATCTTGGACATACTCACAAACTACCATTTGGATATTTCCTAAATACCTCTTTTCCTTGGACAATTGGTAATAAATTGTGTGGTATTGTTCCGGATCATCCTCACACTTGGCTCATGTGCTCAATTGGTTTATTTCTTGCCAAGAATTTGTCTTTGTGGGTTAGACTCCCATTTGTCTTCCTTGCTTCTTTTGGATCTCCTTATTTGACTTGAACCTTGGTAGTGTTTTGATAAACATGGTTGAGCGATGATCCCGCATTTGTGCATTTTGTATTCAAATGCAAAATCCTAAATGGTGCACTAATTTTGGGGGAGCTTGATAACCCACAAGTATAGGGGATCGCAACAGTCTTCGCGGGAAGTAAAACCCAATTTATTGATTCGACACAAGGGGAGACAAAGAATACTTGAAAGCCTTAACAGCGGAGTTGTCAATTCAGCTGCACCTGGAAACAGACTTGCTCACAAGAGTTTATCAGTAGTAACAGTTTTATAGCAGTAGCAGTGGTGAAATAACAGCAGCAGAGTAACAAAGACAGCAGTAGTGATTGTAGTAAACAACAGGATTAAAATACTGTAGGCACAGGGATGGATGAACGGGCGTTGCATGGATGAGAGAAACTCATGTAACAATCAAGGCAGGGCATTTGCAGATAATAATAAAACGGTATCCAATTACTAATCAATCAATAGGCATGTGTTCCATATTTAGTCGTACGTGCTCGCAATGAGAAACTTGCACAACATCTTTTGTCCTACCAGCCGGTGGCAGCCGGGCCTCTAGGGAATCTACTGGGAAATTAAGGTACTCCTTTTAATAGAGCACCGGAGCAAAGCATTAACACTCCGTGAACACATGTGATCCTCATATCATCGCCTTCCCCTTCGGTTGTCCCAATTTCCGTCACTTTGGGGCCTCGGGTTCCGGACAACAATACGTGTATACAACTTGCAGGTAAGATCATAAAGCAATGAATATCATCATGAATTGATAACATGTTCAGATCCGAGATCATGGCACTCGGGCCCTAGTGACAAGCATTAAGCATAACAAGTTGCAACAATATCATAAAAGTACCAATTACGGACACTAGGCACTATGCCCTAACAATCTTATGCTATTACATGACCAATCTCATCCAATCCCTACCATCCCCTTCAGCCTACAAGCGGGGGAATTACTCACACATGGATGGGGGAAACATGGCTGGTCGATGGAGAGGCGTCGGTGGTGATGATGGCGATGATCTCCTCCAATTCCCCGTCCCGGCGGAGTGCCAGAACGGAGTTTCTGGTCCCGAGACGGAGTTTCGCGACGGTGGCGGCGTACTGGATGGTTTCTGGCGACTTCGACTTTTCCTCTCGCGTTTTTAGATCGAAACCCTTAAGTAGTCCAGAGGAGGGCGTCATAGGATGGCCGAGGGGGCCACACGCTAGGGCGGCGCGCCACCCCTCCAGGCCGCGCCGGCCTAGTGTCTGGGGGCCCTGGGCCTCCCCCAGGCCTGCCCTTCTGGCTCCGTGATTCTTCTGAAAAAATAGGCCCTTCGACATAAATTCCGAGGATTTTCTTGAAAGTTGAATTTCTGCACAAAAACGAGACACCAGGGCAATTCTGCTGAAAACAACGTTAGTCCGTGTTAGTTGTATCCAAAATACACAAATTAGAGGCAAAACAATAGCAAAAGTGTTCGGGAAAGTACATACGTTTCGGACGTATCAACTCCCCCCAAGCTTAGCTTATTGCTTGTCCTCAAGCTATTCAGTTAACAACTGAGTGCGATAAAAGAACTTTCACGAACACATTTGTTCATATGATGTAAATATTCTCATGATATGGCAAGTACTTAAGCAATTCATAATAAGATACATGCAAATAAAATCATCTAATAGCTATGTCAATCATGGAAAAGGTACCAACAAATTAACAATAAGCATCATGAATCATGTCTATCGACAGGATTGCAATGTTCATAAAAGGATATGATAAAGTGGTATCTCGCTTGCCCGTATTTGTACAGCAGAAACATAAATGCTCGGGCACCTTTGAAGTTCATGGAAAGATTGGAAGTAGAGATTATCAAAGATAAAAGCATCAAAGTTATACCACAGTTAATCACATTTTGGGACAAGCATATTATACTAAGAATGGCAGTTGTGCTCTCAAGAAGGTTCTCAAAGAAAGGATGGAGACTCAATGTAAAAGTAAAAGATTGACCCTTCGCAGAGGGAAGCATGGATTAACATGTGCTAGAGCTTTTCATTTGTAAAACATGAGTAAAATTATTTTGAGAGGTGTTTGTTGTTGTCAACGAATGATAGTGGGTACTCTAACTACCTCGTCAACCAGACTTTCAAGAGCGGCTCCCATGAAGGATGTTATCTCTACCAGCAAGGTAAATCATCCCTCTTCTCTTTTGTTTACACACGTACTTTAGTTTTATTATGGATGACACTCCCCCCAACCTTTGCTTACACAAGTGTGGTGACCCTGCATACCACTGCATGTTGTAGTATGCTAGTCGTTGATATAACATTCGCGAAGTACCATTCCGCAAATATTACATCCCTCAGAGTAGTACAACAGAACATAGCAGGGTCCATAACTCATTCACTTATTATTACAAGCATCAAACATATATTGTCTCGGAGCTCCTCTTGGGTCCTAAGAGGAATACTCCTGGGTTCGAGGCGAACCCACCTTAACTTACAATATAGAAGTTTCACTAGGTTATACATTTATTACCTCGAGTAGCTAAATACTAAGAGTTCCCATTACTCGGCTACTACTGCTACTCAGTGCTTCTAGGCTTGTTCTTGTAACATCCCAAATTTTACAATTAAGGATGTTAATAGTTGCATCATATCATCATGGCATACTATTTTAAAATTTGCATATTTGATTTCCAAATTACTCCATAATGATGCTTAGGGCTGAAATCTAAATAAATGATTTACTTTCGCAGATTTATTTTTTATGTCTAAATTTTGTTTTACTCTTTTCAAATGTGTAAAGCTCATATAAGATAAGAAACAAATAAAAGAAAAAAACAAAAAGAAAAGGGAATGATCTGATCAGACTTACCAAACGAAGCAACCGTCCTCCGCGCACGCGCGTACGCGCGACCGATCGGCCAGGCTGGCCAGCTAGGCAGCGAGACCATCTCCCTATCTCTTCTTTTCTTTTTCTTTTTCCTCCAACGCTGACAGCTGGGCCCGCGTATCGTCTTCAACCTCCTGCAGGAGTTCAACAGCAATACGAGACTCTCAAACCGACTCGAAAATCCCCAGATTTTTCGCTCCGATTCCGTTCGAATCCGTGCCCCCTACCCCACGAAAACTCCTCTATATAATCCCCCGCATCAGCCCCTCTCTATTTTTCCAAAAATCGCAAACCGTAGACCACCTGAGAGCTCGTTCCGATCTCGCCGGAGTTCCGCCGTCCCGGACTTGAAGTCGAGGTTCTAGGGCCTCCCTGGCTCTACTTTTCTCTCTGAGCTTTCTAGATCGTCGACAACATCGTTCTCACTCTTTTTCTCTCGCATAGGACCACGGGAACGACTCGACAAGGTCGCCGGAGTTTCGCCGGACTTCATCGCTTTCAGCCGGAGATAGACGCCGTTCGGAACAAGGAGGATCGCTGACGAGGACGGGAAGGAGATCATCTACTCAAGCCGCACCTCGTCGTCACCTTCGTCGCCCGGAGGCCACTACACCGGCATCGCCATCCACGCGGACCACGCCCGTCCGTGCTGTTCGTCCGCAGAGCATCACCGGTAAACGCCACGACTCTCTGAGCACAGCACAGATTACTTTTGGCTAAACCGTTACCAGCCTATCATGCCACGCCACGTGCCCTTGGTTTTTTTTTCTACCGGCGGACATGCGATAGAGATAGATCGATCAGATCAATTGAAAAACTGCTAGCTCATGTTACATGTTAGACTTCAAAAAATCGTAACTTTAAATCTGCAACTTCGTTTTAGATTTTGTTTTTTGCGTTGAATTCGTAATCAAATTCCCTATCCGCTGATACTAATTTTACAAATTATAGAATTTTTAATTTATCAGTTGAAAATTGAATTTTAGTATATTAGTACATCGGATTGTTCACGTGTCGCCGGAGCCGAGCTGAAGCCGAGCCAAGTTAAAGCCGAGCCAAGCCGTCAGCCAAGCCGCGAGCCGAAGCCGAAGCCGAGAAGCGCCACAACCGTCAGATCAAGATCAGATGTTCCGAGACGCGCCACGTCCCTACGTAAAAACAACAAAATCTGAATACTTTCGAAAATCATAATTAAATAACCGTAACTCCGTTTTGATCGATTCTTTTTGCGTTAGTTTCAGAATTTTATTATCTACACCTTGAAGTTGGAATTTTCGAATTATAAGCAACTAATTATCACGTTGGTAATATTGAATCTTAAACCTCAATTTGAACATATAATATAAATCTTTTTTAATTAATACACGTTGAAAATCAATGTTGGGATGTTCCCTGCTTGCTAGTCTTAATGCATGATGTTTTGATCAAATTTAAAGTATTTTATCATTATATCATAATTGCATGCATGCATATAGTGTGAAACATTATTGTTGCATTGGTTATTCATTGAAATTATTTGTACCTTTGCGATAGATTGTGCGGCGTGCGCGAGTGCTGCTGAGGAGGAATATTGCTTAGAGTGCTGTTCGGATCAAGGCAAGTTACACCTTTGTTCATGTTGTCCCAAGTTTTCTACTATGCATGTCTTTTTCCTTCAAATGATTAGTATGCATGTGTAGGATATTTTGGTAGATTTTACTTGGTGAAAATTTTGCAAGTCGCGTGATTTTTGTAGATTGCCATGAGTAGAGTTATACTTAGAAATAATTCCACTTGATATCCCGCCCATAGGAATGCCTAATTTTTCTAAGTGCTATGCTTATGCTACGTAAATATCGAAAGGGGTTTGAAACAAGAAATTTTTCTAAGTACTTGAGCTCGTTTATGAGCGCAACTTTTCTCCCAAAATCCTCCTTCAAAATAAAACTAAGTTTTCTTCTGGGCGGAATGGTTTTGACGGGACAACGAGTGTGGAGATTGGTGGAGGACTGCCGCCCAGGATCAAAGAAGTCTGCCACGTTCCAGATGTCAGAAGCTTCCGAGTGCAACCACAATACAATATGGGCTCTGTCTTGGCTAAGTACTTAGTGGGAAACCTCACCTGGGTACCGCCATTGGGAGGTATTTTGGGCACGGGCGGATCCGGAAGGTGGAGGGGCTACTAAGGAAAAGCTTCGTCGTGACCTCGTCCTGGCCTTAATGATGATGAAGAATTTTGGCAAAAAGGCTTGGTTGTGAATTGTGGGTAAAGAGCGCAACCTCTCGAGAGTGTTAATCTGATCGATCAGCCGTGTCCACGGTAACAGGACAATTGTGAGCATCTGAAGGATGGAGCCTCTGAAGGATTTCCTCTCTCTTTTTCAAAGGAATTTTCAAAACCCTATGGCGTGTGTAATATCGTTCATAGGTGGGTTTTGGGGGCCTTGGTGTGTAATATCCAAGTGCTCGGGACTTGGTGTGTCATATCCAAGTGTTAGGTTGATTTGGGCACTTGGTGGGTAATATCCATGTGATCCACTCGGCCAATTTTATTTGTCAAAATTTTGCAAAGTAGGGTAAAAGATTTTCTCTCTTTACTAAGTAAAAATTGGCTTTGCGCAAATAAACCTCAAGCCTCCTCTTGTCTGCCTGCATGTAGATTTAGTCAATTTTCTCCTTCTTGGTGTAATTTGCCATACATTCAAAGTATTGACCAAATGTTTTTGGCTGCACTCATGTGCAGAATACGAAGGTTGAAGAAAGGTGCGCTAGGATCGCGGGTCTACACTCAATGAGCCTCGTGGCGTTGATGGACTCAATTTATCTTAAGTTTTCCGTTGCTTTTATTTGAGCTAGCCTTGAGCTATGCAAAGTTGTAATAAATTAAACTCTGGATTTATTCGATTCGTGTAATAATGACATTGTGTTTTACATGGTATTTCATCGACTGTGAGTGCTAGCTTATGATCCAGGGACTAGCATGTTAATCACAGGGACTTAGGATCCTACCCGATCCAAGGTCATTACAGATGGTATCAGAGCACATGTTGACTGTAGGACGTGACCCTAGGATTGGATAAAGACACTTCATAGAAATAGGACTTTTTATTTTGTTAAGTTATTCATGCACTTAATGTCTAGTAGTTCTTTCCTTTCTTATTTTGTTTTATGCCTCTAATCTCTACTCTCCAACTTGAAGATGACGAGCTTCGACTACACCACCGCTGAGGACTTCAAGGATATTCGCTTTGGAGCTTGCCTTCTTGACATCGTTGAAGAGCTGAAGCTACCTGTACCTTTGATCAAGGGAAGTCTTTTGAAGAGATTCAACAAGGAAGGTTGTTGGGGAGTCAAGGCGATTCAACATGGACGTGACACTTAGCCGAAGACCGATGACATTGTGATCAACCTCGTTAGCGACTCCATGGAGAAGGGCCTTAGCATTGTCATGCAGGAACTTATAGGGCGCCTATGCGGACGTCATTCGACGGAACTGAAGGGCCACTACTCCTTTACCTTTGGAAGGCGCGACGAGAAAGGCGTTCCCATCGAGTTAAGCGAAGCGGGTAGAAAGGTTGTCAAGCGTCAACGACTTCACTTCCAGGACTTAGAGAATCACATCAATACCCTCGAGGAGGAAAGTTGTTTTGAGCTACTAAGGAATGATGAACTATGCGGTCAACTCAAGGAGAAAGACAAGAGGATACAAGAGCTAGAAGAGGTGATCAAGGCCCAAGAAGAGGAATTCCAAGCGCAGGACAAGAAGTTCCAGAACCAAGAGAAGAGAGTCCAAAAGAAGAATGAGATGCTTAGAAAACAAAAGCAAGAGATTGATAGTAACGAAGTAGAGTTCGAGGCCGATCACAATTTGATTGAGAAGTTGCGTGCTGAGAAGAGGGACTTGCAGGAGAAGAATGAAGAGTTGGCTAAGGAGCTCAAGGAGTACAAGGCAGGATTCTTAGAGGCGGGACTTACATTTGAGATAGTGGAAGAGGAAGTAGATGTAGATGAGGAAGCTAAATAGTTGACCACCATTATCTATCTTACCGTTTTATCTTCGCTTAGTTGTTTGACCATACCAATCCCTTGTGGTATGGCAATAATAGTTCGATAAAAACCTTTTCATACTTTATATGGATGTTTTGTGTTTCTATGTTTGATGCATGCATAAGGGTAGATTTTATTCCTTAACCTTCTATGTCTATGTCTTACCTTTTTCATAAACCTCAGATGCCGCCGAGACGTGAGCTCACTCCTGAAATTGCGCAACTCCTGAATACCCAGAATCAGCTGATCCAACTTCTGACTCAGAATATGCAAAACAACAACAACAACAACAACAACAACAACAACAACCCACCTCAGCAGGATCGTCTGACTCGGTTCTTGAGGTTGAACCCTCCTACTTTTTCCAGTAGTACTGAGCCGATAGTGGCGGATGACTGGCTTCGCACAATCAACAAGAAGTTGAACACCATTCAAGCCGATGGAGCGTAAAGGGTGCGGTTTGCCGCACATCAACTTGAGGGATCCGCCGCTGAGTGGTGGGATAATTACCAAATTACTTATCCTGATATAAATGCCATTACTTGGAACCAGTTTGAGGAAGCTTTCCGTACTGCCCATGTAGCAGCTGGAGCTATATCATTGAAGAGGCGCGAGTTTCGCGACTTGCGCCAAGGGGCACGCACCGTGTCTGAGTACGGGGACCTCTTCAATAGTCTGGCACGCTATGCTCCCGATGATGTGTCCACTGATGCAAAAAGGCGGGAAGAGTTCATGAGAGGACTTAATGATGAGATATCAATCCAGCTTGTCGCTATAAGATTCAACAACTATCAAGAGCTCGTTGACAAGGCCGTGATGGTGGAAGCCAAGCGTAAGAGCATAGAAAACCGTAAGAGGAAGTCTACATTCCACAAGCATAATAACTCTGTTCCGTACCAGAAGCAGCGTACTTCTTCCCCACCACCCCACCACCATAATGGGTCTTCTGCAAGTAGGCACAATGGCCACAACCATAATGGTCATCGTCATCACAATGGTAACAATCATAATGGCCATAAGCACCGTAATGGAAATGGGGGCAATGGCAACAATGGCAGTCACCGAAGGATATTAGTCGTGTCACATGCTTCAAGTGCCGCAAAACTGGACATTTTGCTAATGAATGTCCCGAGAGGCTGAAGATTGACAATGGCAATGGGAATGGAAATGGTAATGGCAAGAAACCAAATCCGTTCGTTAAGGCTACGCTGAACCATGTCTCTTTGGAAGAAGCTTATGAAGCACCGGACTCGTGATTGGTAAGTTTATGCTCAATTCCATTCCAGCAGTTGTTCTTTTTGATACTGGTGCATCACATTCATTCATATCAAGGGTATTCGTGGATAGAAGTAAGATACCTATTGAAACAATTAATACACCCATTAGAATAAGCTCACCTGGAGGGGATTTAGTGTCAAAGTTTGGATGTCGTGGGCTGAGCCTAAAGATTGGTGCATATAGTTTCCCCACTAGCCTAATCATCTTGGAATCCCAAGGTTTAGACATAATCTTGGGCATGGATTGGATGACCGCCTATGAGGGCATCATAGATTGTGCCAAGAGAGTAGTTACACTCACAACTCCGTAAAAGAAACGAATCCGTTTCAAGTCAAACTTTGAACTTAAGGGGTCTATGGTGAATTCTCTTAAGGGGGTTAGCATAGAAGATGTGCTCGTTGTACAAGAGTTTCTCGATGTTTTTCCTGAGGAGTTACCAGGAATGCCACCTGACCGAGACATTGAGTTTCTTATTGATTTGATGCCCGGTACTGGACCCATAGCCAAGAGACCCTATAAGATGGATGTGGAGGAATTGAAAGAACTTAAGAAGCAACTCAGGGAACAACTAGATAAAGGTTTTATTCGACCAAGTTCATCTTCTTGGGGAGCACCCGTATTGTTTGTGGAGAAGAAGGATAAAAGTAAGAGGTTAGTTATGGATTATCGCTCGCTTAATGAGGTGACAATTAAGAACAAGTATCCTCTACCCAATATCAACGACCTATTCGACCAATTGAAGGGGGCGCGAGTATTCTCCAAAATTGATCTTCGATCGTGGGTATTTTCAATTGAGGACAAGACATACCAAAGCCTTCACCACAAGGTACGGCTTGTATGAATATACTGTGATGTCGTTTGGTTTAACCAATGCCCCAGCGTATTTCATGACTATGATGAACAAGGTCTTCATGGAATACTTGGACAAGTTTGTAGTTGTATTCATAGACGATATACTCATCTACTCCAAGGATGAAGCGAGCATGAGAAGCATCTACGCTTAATCATGGAGAAGCTTAGAGAACATAAATTGTATGCCAAGTTCAGCAAGTGTGAGTTCTGGTTAAACGAAGTTGGGTTCCTTGGTCACATAGTGTCAGCAAATGGAGTTGCCGTGGATCCAAGTAAAGTAGCATCCGTGACGTAATGGGAGTCACCTAAGAATGTGGGTGAAATCCGGAGTTTCTTAGGACTTGCAGGGTATTATCGAAGGTTCATCGAGAACTTTTCCAAGATAGCAAAGCCCATGACTGAGTTGTTGAAGAAGGAAAAGAAGTTTGCTTGGACCGATGCGTGCGAAGCTAGTTTTCAAGAGTTGAAGAAACGCCTAGTGACCGCACCAGTTTTATGCCTGCCAGACATTCAGAAGGATTTCCAAGTCTATTGCGACGCTTCTCGTCAAGGACTTGGTTGTGTGCTAATGCAAGAAGGAAAGGTGGTATCATATGCCTCACGTCAACTGAAAAATCATGAAAGGAATTATCCTACACATGACTTAGAATTAGCGTCGGTTGTGCATGCGCTCAAAGTATGGAGGCATTACCTCATGGGAAAGCATTGTGATGTGTTCACGGATCACAAGAGTCTGAAATATATATTCACACAGAAGGAGCTGAATATGAGGCAAAGGAGATGGTTAGAACTTATAAAGGATTATGACTTGAGTTTGCAATACCATCCTGGAAAGGCTAATGTTGTAGCTGACGCATTAAGCCGTAAGGCCTATGTAAATGGACTCATAGCTGGAGAATTGCCAGGGGACTTGTGTGCTCAATTTAAAGATCTTAGATTGGAGATAGTTCCAGAAGGATATTTAGCATCAATGGAGGTAAAGCCTACATTGCTAGACAGGATTAGAGAATCCCAAAAGGAAGACAAGGAAATGGATGAAATAAGAGTAAACATGAGTAAAGGCAAGGCAAAAGGATTTCATGAGGATGAACATGGAACACTATGGTTTGAAAAGCGTTTGTGTGTGCCCAATGACCCTGAAATTAGGAAGTTAATCTTCCAAGAGGCTCACGATTCGCCATACTCGATACATCCGGGTAACACAAAAATGTACATGGATGTGAAGGAAAGGTTTTGGTGGAGTAACCTGAAGGGAGAGATCGCTGAGTATATTGCCTTATGCGATGTGTGCAACAGAGTCAAAGCAGAACATCAAAAACCAGCAGGATTGTTACAACCGTTGCCTGTACCTGATTGGAAATGGGACAAGATAGGCATGGATTTTATCACAGGATTACCCAAGACTCGATCTGGATATGATTCTATATGGGTAGTGGTTGATCATTTAACAAAGGTGGCTCATTTCATACCTGTGAAAACTACATACACAAGCGCTAAGTTAGCTAAGATCTATATGTCCAGAATTGTATGCTTACATGGAGTTCCTAAAGGCATTGTTTCAGATAGAGGTACTCAATTCACATCAAAGTTTTGGCGCCAATTGCATGAAACCTTAGGCACCAGACTTGAATTTAGTACAGCGTTTCACCCGCGGATCGATGGTCAGACAGAAAGGGTAAATCAAATCCTAGAGGATATGTTGAGGGCTTGTGCTCTAGATTATGGATCCAGTTGGGATGAGAATTTACCGTACGCAGAGTTCTCATATAATAATAGCTATCAATCAAGCATTGACATGGCTCCATTCGAGGCACTATATGGTAGGAAGTGCAGAACTCCATTACTATGGGATGGAGTAGGAGAGCGCAATTTGTTTGGGCCTGACATGATCAAAGAAGCTGAAGAAAAAGTCAGGCTTATCCGTGATCGACTGAAAATAGCACAATCCAGACAGAAGAGTTACGCTGATTCTAAGCGTAGGGAAGTAATTTATGAAATAGGAGACCGGGCATATCTCAGAGTTTCACCACTACGTGGAGTTAAAAGATTTGGAATCAAAGGAAAGTTAGCACCACGTTTTATAGGACCATACAAGATTCTAGCACGCAAAGGAGAAGTTGCATATCAGCTTGGAATTGCCGGAAGTCCTATCAGCCCGTCCACAATGTGTTCCATGTGTCACGAATCGAAGAAGTGTCACCCAGGAATGGCCGATACACCATTGAGAGATACGGTTCCGCTAGAGGAGGTTCAGTTGGAAAGTGATCTCACTTATGAGGAGAAGCCCGTTAAAGTCCTAGAAACAGCTGAAAGGTTTACTCGAACTAAGACCATTAAGTTTTGCAAAGTTCAATGGAACCACCATTCAGAGAAAGAAGCTACGTGGGAACGTGAAGAAGATTTGAAGACGGAATACCCATACCTATTTGCTAGCCAACCTAAATCTCGAGGACGAGATTCTTCTTAAGGGGGGTAGGTTTGTAACATCCCAAATTTTACAATTAAGGATGTTAATAGTTGCATCATATCATCATGGCATACTATTTTAAAATTTGCATATTTGATTTCCAAATTACTCCATAATGATGCTTAGGGCTGAAATCTAAATAAATGATTTACTTTCGCAGATTTATTTTTTATGTCTAAATTTTGTTTTACTCTTTTCAAATGTGTAAAGCTCATATAAGATAAGAAACAAATAAAAGAAAAAAACAAAAAGAAAAGGGAATGATCTGATCAGACTTACCAAACGAAGCAACCGTCCTCCGCGCACGCGCGTACGCGCGACCGATCGGCCAGGCTGGCCAGCTAGGCAGCGAGACCATCTCCCTATCTCTTCTTTTCTTTTTCTTTTTCCTCCAACGCTGACAGCTGGGCCCGCGTATCGTCTTCAACCTCCTGCAGGAGTTCAACAGCAATACGAGACTCTCAAACCGACTCGAAAATCCCCAGATTTTTCGCTCCGATTCCGTTCGAATCCGTGCCCCCTACCCCACGAAAACTCCTCTATATAATCCCCCGCATCAGCCCCTCTCTATTTTTCCAAAAATCGCAAACCGTAGACCACCTGAGAGCTCGTTCCGATCTCGCCGGAGTTCCGCCGTCCCGGACTTGAAGTCGAGGTTCTAGGGCCTCCCTGGCTCTACTTTTCTCTCTGAGCTTTCTAGATCGTCGACAACATCGTTCTCACTCTTTTTCTCTCGCATAGGACCACGGGAACGACTCGACAAGGTCGCCGGAGTTTCGCCGGACTTCATCGCTTTCAGCCGGAGATAGACGCCGTTCGGAACAAGGAGGATCGCTGACGAGGACGGGAAGGAGATCATCTACTCAAGCCGCACCTCGTCGTCACCTTCGTCGCCCGGAGGCCACTACACCGGCATCGCCATCCACGCGGACCACGCCCGTCCGTGCTGTTCGTCCGCAGAGCATCACCGGTAAACGCCACGACTCTCTGAGCACAGCACAGATTACTTTTGGCTAAACCGTTACCAGCCTATCATGCCACGCCACGTGCCCTTGGTTTTTTTTTTCTACCGGCGGACATGCGATAGAGATAGATCGATCAGATCAATTGAAAAACTGCTAGCTCATGTTACATGTTAGACTTCAAAAAATCGTAACTTTAAATCTGCAACTTCGTTTTAGATTTTGTTTTTTGCGTTGAATTCGTAATCAAATTCCCTATCCGCTGATACTAATTTTACAAATTATAGAATTTTTAATTTATCAGTTGAAAATTGAATTTTAGTATATTAGTACATCGGATTGTTCACGTGTCGCCGGAGCCGAGCTGAAGCCGAGCCAAGTTAAAGCCGAGCCAAGCCGTCAGCCAAGCCGCGAGCCGAAGCCGAAGCCGAGAAGCGCCACAACCGTCAGATCAAGATCAGATGTTCCGAGACGCGCCACGTCCCTACGTAAAAACAACAAAATCTGAATACTTTCGAAAATCATAATTAAATAACCGTAACTCCGTTTTGATCGATTCTTTTTGCGTTAGTTTCAGAATTTTATTATCTACACCTTGAAGTTGGAATTTTCGAATTATAAGCAACTAATTATCACGTTGGTAATATTGAATCTTAAACCTCAATTTGAACATATAATATAAATCTTTTTTAATTAATACACGTTGAAAATCAATGTTGGGATGTTCCCTGCTTGCTAGTCTTAATGCATGATGTTTTGATCAAATTTAAAGTATTTTATCATTATATCATAATTGCATGCATGCATATAGTGTGAAACATTATTGTTGCATTGGTTATTCATTGAAATTATTTGTACCTTTGCGATAGATTGTGCGGAGTGCGCGAGTGCTGCTGAGGAGGAATATTGCTTAGAGTGCTGTTCGGATCAAGGCAAGTTACACCTTTGTTCATGTTGTCCCAAGTTTTCTACTATGCATGTCTTTTTCCTTCAAATGATTAGTATGCATGTGTAGGATATTTTGGTAGATTTTACTTGGTGAAAATTTTGCAAGTCGCGTGATTTTTGTAGATTGCCATGAGTAGAGTTATACTTAGAAATAATTCCACTTGATATCCCGCCCATAGGAATGCCTAAATTTTTCTAAGTGCTATGCTTATGCTACGTAAATATCGAAAGGGGTTTGAAACAAGAAATTTTTCTAAGTACTTGAGCTCTGTTTATGAGCGCAACTTTTCTCCCAAAATCCTCCTTCAAAATAAAACTAAGTTTTCTTCCGGGCGGAATGGTTTTGACGGGACAACGAGTGTGGAGATTGGTGGAGGACTGCCGCCCAGGATCAAAGAAGTCCGCCACGTTCCGGATGTCGAAGCTTCCAAGTGCAACCACAATACAATATGGGCTCTGTCTTGGCTAAGTACTTAGTGGGAAACCTCACCTGGGTACCGCCATTGGGAGGTATTTTGGGCACGGGCGGATCCGGAAGGTGGAGGGGCTACTAAGGAAAAGCTTCGTCGTGACCTCGTCCTGGCCTTAATGATGATGAAGAATTTTGGCAAAAAGGCTTGGTTGTGAATTGTGGGTAAAGAGCGCAACCTCTCGAGAGTGTTAATCTGATCGATCAGCCGTGTCCACGGTAACAGGACAATTGTGAGCATCTGAAGGATGGAGCCTCTGAAGGATTTCCTCTCTCTTTTTCAAAGGAATTTTCAAAACCCTATGGCGTGTGTAATATCGTTCATAGGTGGGTTTTGGGGGCCTTGGTGTGTAATATCCAAGTGCTCGGGACTTGGTGTGTCATATCCAAGTGTTAGGTTGATTTGGGCACTTGGTGGGTAATATCCATGTGATCCACTCGGCCAATTTTATTTGTCAAAATTTTGCAAAGTAGGGTAAAAGATTTTCTCTCTTTACTAAGTAAAAATTGGCTTTGCGCAAATAAACCTCAAGCCTCCTCTTGTCTCGCTCGCATGTAGATTTAGTCAATTTTCTCCTTCTTGGTGTAATTTGCCATACATTCAAAGTATTGACCAAATGTTTTTGGCTGCACTCATGTGCAGAATACGAAGGTTGAAGAAAGGTGCGCTAGGATCGCGGGTCTACACTCAATGAGCCTGTGGCGTTGATGGACTCAGTTTATCTTAAGTTTTCCGTTGCTTTTATTTGAGCTAGCCTTGAGCTATGCAAAGTTGTAATAAATTAAACTCTGGATTTATTCGATTCGTGTAATAATGACATTGTGTTTTACATGGTATTTCATCGACTGTGAGTGCTAGCTTATGATCCAGGGACTAGCATGTTAATCACAGGGACTTAGGATCCTACCCGATCCAAGGTCATTACAGTTCTCCTCCGGAAGCCTCCCCGGTTCCGTAGACTATGAGGTAGTCTACGCCTTCAATACCTCCCGAGAGGTCTGGTTCTTCATAGCCGATGATCTCGGCTCCTTCATGGTTGTCGTAGTCCTCCTCCGGACGATTCGTACAATCTAAGCAAGGGATTTAAGAGTGGGATGAGTACGAGCGTACTCAACAAGTTCATTATAGATAAGAGGTGTTTAATGCACTAGCTACGATATTAGACCGTAAAGTCTAATACCAATGAAGGTTTTGATAAACATTTCTTCAAGAGGTTGCTTTTATTTCAAAGAGCTATGTCCGTCAGCCTTCACCGGTTTACTAGAACTTCATGGAGCTCCTTTCCGGCCGCGTTCGTAGTTCCATATCCCGGAACAGGGAGTGACAGTCACGGTTCATTACACTCGCAGAGGTGTGTTGCTTTACCCATAAGAGATCTTAACCTTGGTGCCAACCGGGCAGCTTTCCCGTCCACACTTCCTATGGTGTGAGGCCCGGTATAAGGTCTAGCCAATCATGTTCCTCCGCTACCTCGAACACCCACCCTTTGTTGCATGCCCCGACCCTGGGTCCACGCCGGTCCCATTATTCTTGTAGATTTCAAGGTGGACCCCGACCACGACGACAGTGCTGGGCTCTACCATACACTCCTACGCCGGTAGCCGCAACCCATCATAGACCGCAATACCGTGGGGACTTAGGACTCCCCAGCCTCACCGCTTGCTCCTTCGGGCGACAAGTGTACTACGGACAATGCCGTGGGGACTTAGGACTCCCCGACCTCACCGCTTGCCCCCTTGGATTACAAGTGTACTACGGTAAAGCGCATCCGTTGATGAACGAGAGGTGGAAACACTTTTGACTACTCCGTCCCACTCCGGATCTTATGGTTAACACGGGTATTACGGCACAAGAATCACTGGACGACATTTGTTGTTTAATCCTAGATGGATATAAACCCTTGCAATGGAACCTCCACCATATCAACACAATCCATGGTTCCATTGCCAACAACTTAGTCATATTCTTAGTTATGAAAATAGTGGTTTTGGTTTTTATGCAGTAGTGATAACCATAGTACTTTGCAAGTAATTTGATAGAAATACACAAATGACATGAGCAAGTGATGAACTTGCCTGAACACTGCAAAGTTCTGCAGCTTGGAAGGTGTGGACTCGACCCTTGTCCTCTCGTTTCTGAAAAATAGCATCATTGTCCGATAAGGGCAATGGTTAAAGAAGCAATTATGCATGATTCCTGTTTTAGGGTTTGTTCCCCCCTTCCGATGACATTATTATTTTATGTAAGAGGTTGATACTAAGATTGATTTGGAGATACTCGTTTAAAGTAAATTACAACCTTGAAATGTTGTCAAGGTGTTTTTAAAGTCCAATTGCATTAATGGACTTATTTTCTTTATTGAAAATAATATGTGTGATTTAAATCATTATTTAAATCATCAAATTAAGACTTATTCTTAATTGTCTTCAAAAATTCTCTTTGATATTTTATTTGGATAGAGAATTTTATGCTGATTGATTTTCATATTTTTAATTATTTTTTTAGAGCTCTTATCAATTTTCTATTTAATTTCAAAGTTTCTGGTTGTAAATGAAATTGTGAAATGTCTATATTGCCCCTGGGCCCACCTGTCGTGGTGGCCCAGCGGGTTAACCCTAACCCGAGCCACTGGGCTCTGGCCGGTCGCACCGACTCCTTTCTTCCCCACGCGCTCGCGAACCCTAACCTCCCTTTCTCTCTCGCGACGCCGTGGTCGCCGCCGCCTTCACCGAAATGTTCCGGCCGCCACCGGCCATCCCCGCCGGCGAGATGGGTATCAATCGAACCGCCGTTCGACGGTGCTTCGAGTGATCCGCGTCGATCTGCCTTTCCTCGCCGCTGCTGTTCTTCCCCAACCCCTCTGTAACCTAGTCGGTTGATCCACGGCGACCTCGTCGCCGCCGTTGCTCCTGGTGACTTGGCGCGGCCGCGTGCCTCGCCGTGATGCTCGCCGGGACCCGTGCGCTTGGCGACGAGCCGGCTTGGCGTGACCATGGCTCCGGCGCCGCCATTCGACGGCGTCCGCCGCCATGCCGCCATGGCCGAGCTCCTCTCCGCTTCACCAGTAAGTTCTCATCTCCTCCGCCCTTCTTCCTCTGTTACCTGTTCTACCTCTTCTCCTTCCTCCTCCTCTTCGTCTAGCTTGGCCACTGGCCTACTTGTCCTCTTAGAGGTGCTGGCCGTGCCGATGTGCTGTAGTTGCTACGCCTTGCTAGCTGTGTCTACAGCTGCGCTGCTTGTGCTGCTGTGCTGCTGCTGTGCATTTTTTTGCCCCTGGCTTGTTTATTATGCATAATCCTTGCATTCTGAAAGTGCCAGTGCCTCTAATTGGCTAACCCCTTGTACTGTTGTTCATATTAATGCCTTGTTGAGCATGCTTTCTACAAGATCTCACCATCCTTGGATGGTTTGCTCATGTATATGACTGATTTAGTTATCTCGTGATATAGTTGTTAATGTCCCGTGGCTGAGTAATTCATATTGCTAATGTATTGTTGCCGGGCTGAGTCGTAACATGCTCGTCATGCTTTAGCAAGCTCCCGATGATCGATGATCATCGCTTGCTTGTAAAGGCCGTTGTTTGGTGTCCGTGCCTCACCGTCTGCTCATTCTCGTGATGTGTGTGTGTCACACGATGCTTGTGTTGGTGTGTGATGGTGCTTGCTCAAGCAGCTATCGATGCTTGCAGTGATCCACCGGATCATTTGCAAGTGTCTCGGTTCATGATTTACTTATTGATATCATTTATCTCGTGTTGCCTTAGTGGATTAAGTGGATAATTGATGTGAACTCGCCGAGCAAGTAATGATCATATAGATTGATTAAGTGAAGCTAGAGGGATGCCAAAAATTGTTGGGAACCCTAGCTCACTCTGAACCCATCTGGGTTATGATGCAGTGGCTTGGTGTGTGGTCTTTTGGGTTTGAGGTAGCCCTGACAGTAATCATATGCTGCCCTAGGGTAGCTCCCCTCTTGTTGGTTTGTTGTGGCTCACTAAATGCTTTCTAGGTGATCCATTTATTGGATTGCCAGTAGCTCTTGATGTTGAAATCAAGTAGACAAGGATTTGTCTATGTCTGATGGCCTGACTAGCTGTAGGTGCTAAGTGTGTAGCTAGGCTAGCTTGTGCCTTCATCTCTTGCCGGATTTCTTCGCTATGCATTGATTTTCGTAGTCGTTGTTCCCATTAGATGATTTACTAGTGGCCTTACTACCTTTGCTTGCACCATATGGCTTAGTAGCCAGATGATGACACAAATTGGGTATCACCCCCTTTTGCTTGTGTGTGATTGGTGCATATGCTTATATATGAACAAAACCATCTGGTTTGTTCATGATAATTTGTATACCTCACTCCAGCTCCTAGAATTTAATGTTGGTGTAGAGGTTTTGCTTCAGCAATGAATTATTGGTGCTTGCCCTGCTCCTCCTTGTGAGCTTGTGATCTTGGTTTGATTCTGTGGTGATTTTGGACAGGTTGAACAGCTCTGGCTGTTCTTCCTGTTCTTGCTGTTCTTGGTGTTCTTGGTGGCTTACCCTCGTCGTTTGGTCGATGACTCGAACTAGGGTTTACCGTGACAAGGTTTTATATAG
>NC_061511.1:136082892-136116448 GCF_022539505.1 Lolium rigidum
TTTTAGAGCTCTTATCAATTTTCTATTTAATTTCAAAGTTTCCGGTTGTAAATGAAATTGTGAAATGTCTATATTGCCCCCGGGCCCACCCGTCGTGGTGGCCCAACGGTTAACCCTAACGCGAGCCACTCGGGCTCCTGGCCGGTCGCACCGACCCCTTTCTTCCCCACGCGCTCGCGAACCCTAACCTCCCTTTCTCTCTCGCGACGCCGTGGTCGCCGCCGCCTTCACCGAAATGTTCCGGCCGCCACCGGGCATCCCCGCCGGCGAGATGGGTATCAATCGAACCGCCGTTCGACGGCGCTTCGAGTGATCCGCGTCTATCTGCCTTTCCTCGCCGCTGCTGTTCGTCCCCAACCCCTCTGTAACCTAGTCGGTTGATCCACGGCGACCTCGTCGCCGCCGTTTCTCCTGGTGACTTGGCGCGGCCGCGTGCCTCGCCGTGATGCTGCTGGGATCCGTGCGCTTGGCGACGAGCTGGCTTGGCGTGACCATGGCCTGGCGCCGCCGTTCGACGGCGTGTGCCGCCATGCCGCCATGGCCGAGCTCCTCTCCGCTTCACCAGTAAGTTCTCATCTCCTCCGCCCTTCTTCCTCTGTTACCTGTTCTACCCCTTCTCCTTCCTCCTCCTCTTCGTCTAGCTTGGCCACTGGCCTGCTTGTCCTCTTAGAGGTGCTGGCCGTGCCGATGTGCTGTAGTTGCTACGCCTTGCTAGCTGTGTCTACAGCTGCGCTGCTTGTGCTGATGTGTTGCTGTTGTGCATTTCTTTGCCCCTGGCTTGATTATTATGCATAATCCTTGCATTCTGCAAGTGCCAGTGCCTCTAATTGGCTAACCCCTTGTACTATTGTTCATATTAATGCCTTGTTGAGCATGCTTGCTACAAGATCTCACCATCCTTAGATGGTTTGCTCATGTATATGACTGATTTAGTTATCTGTGATATAGTTGTTAATGTCCTGTGGCTGAGTAATTCATATTGCTAATGTATTGTTGCTGGGCTGAGCTGTAACATGCTCTGTCATGCTTTAGCAAGCTCCTGATGATCGGATGATCATCGGCTGCTTGTAAAGGCCGCTGTTTGGTGTCCGTGCCTCACTCGCTGCTCATTCTCGTGATGTGTGTGTGTCACACGGGCTTGTGTTGGTGTGTGATGGTGCTTGCTCAAGCAGCTATCGATGCTTGCAGGTGATCCACTGGATCATTTGCAAGTGTCTGGTTCATGATTTACTTATTGATATCATTTATCTGTGTTGCCTTAGTGGATTAAGTGGATAATTGATGTGAACTGCTGAGCAGTAATGATCATATAGATTGATTAAGTGAAGCTAGAGGGATGCCAAAAATTGTTGGGAACCCTAGCTCACTCTGAACCCATCTGGGTAATGATGCAGTGGCTTGGTGTGTGGTCTTTTGGGTTTGAGGTAGCCCTGACAGTAATCATATGCTGCCCTAGGGTAGCTCCCCTCTTGTTGGTTTGTTGTGGCTCACTAAATGCTTTCTGGGTGATCCATTTATTGGATTGCCAGTAGCTCTTGATGTTGAAATCAAGTAGACAAGGATTTGTCTATGTCTGATGGCCTGACTAGCTGTAGGTGCTAAGTGTGTAGCTAGGCTAGCTTGTGCCTTCATCTCTTGCTGGATTTCTTCAGTTATGCATTGATTTTCATAGTTGTTGTTCCCATTAGATGATTTACTAGTGGCCTTACTACCTTTGCTTGCACCATATGGCTTAGTAGCCAGATGATGACACAAATTGGGTATCACCCCCTTTTGCTTGTGTGTGATTGGTGCATATGCTTATATATGAACAAAACCATCTGGTTTGTTCATGATAATTTGTATACCTCACTCCAGCTCCTAGAATTTGATGTTGGTGTAGAGGTTTTGCTTCAGCAATGAATTGGTGCTTGCCCTGCTCCTCCTTGTGAGCTTGTGATCTTGGTTTGATTCTGTGGTGATTTTGGACAGGTTGAACAGCTCTGGCTGTTCTTCCTGTTCTTGCTGTTTTTGGTGTTCTTGGTGGCTTACCCTGCTGTTTGGTCGATGACTGAACTAGGGTTTACTATGACAAGGTTTTATATAGTTGGCTCTTCTCTCTCTGGTCGACAGCTCCACCCTTCCCTTTGGTGACTCACTGTGTGTGTGCTGCATGCACACAACCATGTGAGCAGGCTGTGTGTGTGTGTCTGCTGATGCTATGCACTTGGCTGTGAGAGTGGATCAGCTCGGCAGACTTGATATTATCCACCAATCCCATTTCTTTCTAACCTGCCAAGTGGCTTTGCCACTTGGCTTAATGTTCTGCTTGTTGTGTGTGTGTGCAGGGATCAAGAAGATGCTCAAGATGAACTCAAGATCATCTTGATTAAAGAATCCATGAAGATCACAATGTAGTTTAGGTCATTTAAATAACTTGTAATTTTCTTTTTTCTGTTTCTATTTATTCAATTCTTGTAATGTATTGTAATTCCATAATTCAATTCTGAATATTGTAAAGACAATGTATTATGTGTGTGATTATCAATAAAGCTCAATTTTCCTTAATGAGCTTTCTATAATTGTTGTATTACTTATATTCTTGCTTAATGATAATTGTTTGTTAAATTATCTCAAATTTGAATTATGTGATAATCATTTCATGTTTGAATTTGAAATTCAAATTCAAAGTTGGTTTGAATTCATTCAAACAACTTAACTTGTAATTCAATCATGCAACTTAAGATTTTAATGCAATATCACTTCTCTCATCTCAAAACCCTAATTTAGATAAGTAAGAACAAGTTCATCGCACTCTCGAAACCCTAACCCTGTAAGGTGTCGAGAGAGAAACTTGTCCTCCTTCGATGCAGTTTTTGTTTAAAAGTGCGAAATTTCCCCAGAATTTGCAATGCAATGCACATCCCTTTCTAAAATGTACCCCTCGATCGTCTCTAATCCTGGGACATTACAACAAGCCATGGCTAACCGAATTCTCGGGTGCCTTCCAACAATCTCATACCATCGAGGAGTGTCTATTTGCAATTTAAGTTGCTTACTGATAAATCAGGGCAAAACATGTGAAGAGAATTATTAATGAAAGTTGATTAATTGGGGCTGGGAACCCCATTGCCAGCTCTTTTTGCAAAATTATTGGATAAGCGGATGTGCCACTAGTCCATTATGAAAGTCTGTCAGAGTAAATGACAAGATTGAAAGATAAACACCACATATTTCCTCATGAGCTATAAAACATCAACACAAATTGAGAAGCATTTTGAAGGTTTAAAGGTAGCACATGAGAATTTACTTGGAATGGTTTGAAATGCCATGCATAGGTATTTATGGTGGACACTTTGGAATAACTTGGTTTTCAGGGGTTTGGAAGCACGAGCAGCGTTCCCGCTCGAGTACAAGTGAAGGCTAGCAATAGACCGGGAAGCGACAATCAAGAGAGCAAGAACCGTCATAATCATGCTTGCGACAAAATAAATTAACGGAGGCATAAAAGTGATACAAGAACTCTGAGGTAAAGTAAATCATCGAGGCTTAATTGACATTTGTTCAGTCATATGCATGCGTGAGCATGTGCTAAGTTGATTCAAGTGAATTATTTAGAGGAGGATACCACAATGTCATACCTATCTATGAATAAATTAATGCAAGCAAATATTTATGATATGCTACTCATATTAATAAATTGGAGCTAAACATGAGAGATCATGAACTACTAGACTTTCTTAAATGACATATACCTCACATGAACCAACTAAGCATGCTCACATGGATGAGTATATGTACAAAAATGAAAACAAATAGAGTTCATACCAGCCTCTCTCCACAGTCGAATTGTCGTAGATCGTCATTATTGCCTTTCACTTGTGTAGCTTGAATAATATGAAATGAAAACCAAGCTCCCGCCACCGAAGACCATTGAACTCATAATGAACTTTACAAAACCAAAGAAGAACAGCAAATATTTTTGGTGTTTTCGAATTGGAAACAAGAACAAAAGGAAACAAGCAAACAAAGCAAAAATCTTTTTGGATTTTCTTATAACAAACCAACGATAGCAAATAAAGCTAAATAAGAGCAAGAAACCAAAATAAACAAGTGGTGAAGAGAAACAACAAAAGTATTTTTGGTCTTTTTGTGTTTTAGGAAAAAAACAAGAAAATAAAAACTAAAAGAGTCACATAAACACAAAGCAGCAGGAATTCGTCAAACTTGACAGCAGTACAGTAATCGATTTTAAGAAATTCTTCCGCTGCTCAGCTCGAAAAGTGTTCAACTAATGAAAGTTAGATAACAACCTGGGGAACATGCACAAAAATTGCTCATCCACCTCCTCCTTAGAGCGCGACCATGGTTTCCTGTCAACACTGAACAAATCTGGCTGTGGCAAAAGGATTTCCCTCTCATCCCCGTCAGCAAATAACATTCTATAGACCATATTATCTAAACTAGAGTCAGATGTAACAAATTGATGACTCTTCATAGCAGCAATATCAAGCCTTATAGGAGTTAATTTCACATCAGTAGGGTCAAGAGGAAGATCTAGATATGCTAAAATGCGCGATGCAATAATTCCTCCAAATATAGGCCCCTTGTTTGACAAGAGGCGAGCAACAAGAGCACCAAGATGATAAGGTGTGTCTCCAGTGAGTGGAGCAATTAAGAAAGCAAGATGATAGCTAGAAATATTACTAGTGTTCTCCCTACCAAGAATGCTAGTAGCAATGTAATAAGCAAAATACTTAATGGCGGGGAGTTGAATGTTTCTTATCTTGCCACGCTGAATGGTGCGGCAATCATCATTGGTGATTTCTCGATAGAGCTCCAGCAAAGCCTTGGGGTTGTCCTCGATCTTCTTTGCTGTACTTACAGGGGCAATATCCAATGCAGTACAAAAATCCTCCAACTTCATAGTAATAGGATTACCATAGATCTTGAATGCAACTGTCGGGTGATAGTGCTTGTTGTTGAACTTAAAGCTCTCCACAAAGATTTTAATGAGCATGTGGTATTGCTCCCTCTCATCTCCCATGTAGGTGGTTAAGCCTGCCTTACCGACGAGGGTCAAGAAATCATCCAGCAACACTGCATTACTCAAAAATTTATAACATGGAAAAGATGAAGCGTTAGGGACTCCATTGTCCTCTTTGGGTTCGAAGCTCGGTGCGATGACGTCCTCATTATAGGATTGCCTGAATCGGGTGGCGGTCCTAAAAGGCCTCCCCGTGCTTGTCGTCTCTCTTTCAAACACTTCTCCAAAGTTACAATTATCCATCTTCCTTTTCTGAAATTTTTCAACAACCATTATAAAATTTGATTTGGTGACATATAATTGAGGGAAACTACTATACGAACTTCCTAGAGTACTAATCATGCATCAAAACTAGTTTCTACAACTTAGAACAAGCATGCAAGCTCACTAAACATGTTACCTACAGCAGCAAAATATTCAAGATATACTCAACCAAACAAAATTCTACTTGGATAATCGAAGGAGTCACATACCGGAGAGCAAATGTGCCAAATTTCGGACGAAATGCGGGCTGAGCAAAGAGATCGAGAAATCTTGAGCTCTTGAGCAGAAACGCAAGTGAGAGAAAGCTGGTGCGAGTTTTTTCGGGAGAGAGAGTAGAATGGGAGGAAGAGATGAAGTAGTGGGGCAAGGAGGGCCCCACACAACAGGGTGGCGCGCCCCCCTTGCTGGCCGCGCCGGCCTGTGGGGTGCCACCCTGGGGTGCCCCACTGGTCATCCCCAGGTGCTCCTAGGTGCTTCTTCGAAAAATAAGACCAACGGTATAATTTTTGTGAATTTTTGAAAACTTTGAAAAATGCACATTTCTGGGTGTCAAAATTATTATTACTGGGCAGGAAAAGATTTTTGAAATCTCTAATTAACTAAAGAACTTTGCAAAACAAAAGTGCTACAACAAGTAAAACAAGTGGAGGAAGAAAGAGATGTTGTTTAGTTCCTCTATGCATATAAAATGAATTTGTTAACAAGGTTGATCAAGTCTTGCCACCAAATAAATTTTACATAGCATAAGAAGAAATAAACCTCAAATCAATCATGTTACCTTGAATTTTATTGATATAGATCCAATCACAAGAGTTTGATATTCTTCTTTAGGCTCATATATTGGACAATCAATAGTTCCCACTTTGATAGTTCTCACATTAGAAATTGTATTAACTCCACATGCTTTCTCAATCCTCTTGGGAAAATAAACGGTATGCTCCTTGTCATCGACATTGAAAGTAACTTTTCCTTTGTTGCAATCAATAACAGCCCCTGCGGTGTTAAGAAAAGGTCTCCCAAGAATAATAGACATATTATCATCTTCAGGCATTTCCAACACAACAAAATCAGTTAATATCAAGCGGTTATTAGTAACTTGAACAGGAACATCCTCACATATACCAACAGGAATAGCAAGTAGATTTATCAGCCATTTCCAAAGATATATCGATCGGTATCAACTTATCTAAATAAAGTCTCTTATAAAGAGAGAAAGGCATAACACTAACACCCGCTCCCCAATCACATAGAGCAGTTCTAACATAATTATTCTTAATAGAACAAGGAATAGTCGGTATACCTGGGTCGCCAAGCTTCTTTGGAACTTTGCCATTGAAAGAGTAATTAGCAAGCATAGTGGAAATCTCCTAATTAGGAATTTTCCTTTTGTTAGAGACAATATCTTTCATATACTTTGAATAAGGAGGCAATTTAATAGCATCAGTCAAAGGGATTTGCAGGAATAAAGGTTTCATCCAATCACGGAATTTGTTATAGTGTTCTTCTTCCTTTGATTTTAGTTTCTTAGCAGGAAAAGGCATTTGCTTTTGAACCCAAGGTTCCCTTTCATTACCATGTTTCTTAGCAATAAAATCTTCTTTAGTATA
This sequence comes from Lolium rigidum, assembly GCF_022539505.1. Classification (NCBI taxonomy): domain Eukaryota; kingdom Viridiplantae; phylum Streptophyta; class Magnoliopsida; order Poales; family Poaceae; genus Lolium; species Lolium rigidum. Next base: position 136,089,790 of record NC_061511.1, read on the forward strand.
CTTTTTATTTTTAGCATGCTTTTCAGTGTTCTTCTTCAACCTCTTCTTTATCGAAGCATCATTCTTATCATTATCTTTATCATGTTCATTACCACTTTCGGTTTCAAGCATCGAAATAGAAATACTATTAGGATCATTAACGGGCTCGGAGGATTCTACAACAGTTTTATGTTTCTTTTTCTTTTTCTTAGATGGATCACTAGTTTCAGTTCGTTGAGAATCTTGTTCAACTCTTTTGGGATGCCCTTCAGGATATAGAGGATCCTGGGTAGAAACACCGCCTCTAGTTGTTACTTCATAAGCGTGTTTTTCTTTACAATTATCTTTTAACAAGTCATTTTGCACTTTAGTGAGTTGATCAATTTGAGTTTGAATCATATGAAAATGTTTAACAAGCATCTTAACATCATTGGAGGTTCTCTCCACAATACCATGCAATTCACTAATAGCTCGAGAATTTTCCATTAAATGATTATCTACTCTCATATTGAAATTATTTTGCTTAACAATATAATTATCAAACTCATCTAAGCATTGAGCAGGAGGTTTTGAATACGGAATATCTTCCCTAGTAAAGCGTTCAAGAGAGTGTACCTCAATCATGGATGAAGGGGGAGTGATCTTACATAAATCTTCTATGGGAGGTAAATTCTTCACATCTTCGGATTTAATACCCTTCTCTTTAAGAGATTTCTTGGCTTCCCTCATATCTTCATCGTTTCATTTAATCATACCCCTCTTCTTCAATATTTGTGTCGGGGTTGGTTCAGGTGTAGACCAATCATCATGATTCCGGCCTATTCTAGCCAATAATTCTTCAGCGTCGTCTGGAGTTCTTTTCCTGAAAACACAACCAGCACAACTATCCGGGTATGCCCTAGACTCAATGGTTAGTCCACTATAAAATATATCAAGTAAATCATGCTTTTCCAAATCATGTTCGAGGCCGAGCTCTAATAAGAGAGCAAAATCTAGCCCAAGCCTCAGGCAATTTCTCTCCATCTTCCTGATCAAAATTATAAATTCTCTGCAAAGCAATATGTTGAGCACTAGCAGGAAAGTATTTCCGGAAGGAAACATCGAGCAATTCTTTTGGACTATTAATAGAATTAGGTGGCAAACTATTATACCAAGTTTTAGCATCATCCTTTAATGAGAAAGGGAAAATTTTAGCAACGAAATAAGTACGCTTCTTAACATCATCAGAAAACAAGCTAGTCAGAGTAGACAGCTCAATCATGTGTTCTACAACACTTTCTTTTTCAGTACCACAAAAAGGTATTTTCTCAACAATAGATATATGAGATAGATCAAGAGAAAAATCATAGTACTTATCCCTAATGTTTATAGGAGATGTGGCAAATTTAGGATCAGGAGACAGTTTATATCTAACGGTATGTTGTGCAAGCAACTTTTTAATTTTTCTTGCATCAGTAGTAGCATTGCATTTATCAATAAAATCATCATCAAGTTCTACATAATCCTCATCAAGATCATCACTAGAGTATTCAACAGACTCGGGTGAAATAACAGGTGTAGCAGCATTTTCATTAGGAGTTTCAGTACTTTCAATTTGTCTAGACCTACCAATTGTAGCATCTAGAAAAGATCCCAATGAACCATCATTATCAAGCACAGCAGAAGCATCATCAAAATTATAAGAGGAATTTTCAGATCTAGCGGAAGTACCGAGCATGTGAAGCTTGTGGTGGTGAAACAAGTTTATCTATCACGGATGGTGAATCAAGAGCGACGAGAGGTACTCGAGTTGTACCTTTTCTTGTAGTGGATGGTAATATGGCGACTTTAGGATCGCGAGGTTTACCCATGATGGAGAATTTGCAGCGAACAATATCAATCCAAGTGAACTTCCAAATAAAGCTATGCTCCCCGGCAACGGCGCCAGAGAATAGTCTTGATAACCCACAAGTATAGGGGATCGCAACAGTCTTCGCGGGAAGTAAAACCCAATTTATTGATTCGACACAAGGGGAGACAAAGAATACTTGAAAGCCTTAACAACGGAGTTGTCAATTCAGCTGCACTGGAAACAGACTTGCTCGCAAGAGTTTATCAAGTAGTAACAGCTTTATAGCGATAGCAGTGGTGAAATAACGACGAGCAGAGTAACAAAGACAGCGGTAGTGATTATAGTAAACAGCGAGGATTAAAATACCGTAGGCACGAGGGATGGATGAACGGGCGTTGCATGGATGAGAGAAACTCATGTAACAATCAAGGCGGCGCATTTGCGAGATAATAATAAAACGGTATCCAAGTACTAATCAATCAATAGGCGTGTGTTCCATATTTAGTCGTACGTGCTTGCAATGAGAAACTTGCACAACATCTTTTGTCCTACCAGCCGGTGGCAGCCGGGCCTCTAGGGAATCTACTGGAAATTAAGGTACTCCTTTTAATAGAGCACCGGAGCAAAGCATTAACACTCCGTGAACACATGTGATCCTCATATCATCGCCTTCCCCTTCGGTTGTCCCAATTTCGTCACTTTGGGGCCTCGGGTTCCGGACAACAATACGTGTATAGAACTTGCAGGTAAGATCATAAAGCAATGAATATCATCATGAATTGATAACATGTTCAGATCTGAGATCATGGCACTCGGGCCCTAGTGACAAGCATTAAGCATAACAAGTTGCAACAATATCATAAAAGTACCAATTACGGACACTAGGCACTATGCCCTAACAATCTTATGCTATTACATGACCAATCTCATCCAATCCCTACCATCCCCTTCAGCCAACAGCGGGGGAATTACTCACACATGGATGGGGGAAACATGGCTGGTCGATGGAGAGGCGTCGGTGGTGATGATGGCGATGATCTCCTCCAATTCCCCGTCCCGGCGGAGTGCCGTAACGGAGTTTCGGTCCCGAGACGGAGTTTCGCGACGGTGGCGGCGTACTGGATGGTTTCTGGCGACTTCGACTTTTCCTCTCGCGTTTTTAGATCGAAACCCTTAAGTAGTCCAGAGGAGGGCGTCAGAGGATGGCCGAGGGGGCCACACGCTAGGGCGGAGCGCCCCCCCTCCAGGCCGCGCCGGCCTAGTGTCTGGGGGCCCTGGGCCTCCCCCAGGCCTGCCCTTCTGGCTCCGTGATTCTTCTGGAAAAATAGGCCCTTCGACATAAATTCCGAGGATTTTCCTGAAAGTTGAATTTCTGCACAAAAACGAGACACCAGAGCAATTCTGCTGAAAACAGCGTTAGTCTGTGTTAGTTGTATCCAAAATACACAAATTAGAGGCAAAACAATAGCAAAAGTGTTCGGGAAAGTAGATACGTTTTGGACGTATCAAAGCTCTCCTATGTTTGCTAGAACACTCCCTTGTTTCAAGAATTTGACCTTGGAAGACAAACCTTTTCTTTTTGATACTTTTGTGCCATCATGAAAAGTGTTGAGGGTTTGGTTTATTTGGAACCTTGCTTTCTTTGGGAGTTGGTTATCTCATTACTTATATTTGGTTTAGATTCTTAAAATGAGATAAGTCCTTGAGCATGCTTGTTTTGGATATCTTGCTCTATCTCTCTTGTACCTATCTTGTGTGTGCATGTTTCTTTGTGGATAAATATCTTCGTGATGTTGTCCACTTAGAGAAACTTATATACATAAGAGATGGTGCATATCTTTTGATATCCCTCTTTGTTGGAGTCCATTCCTTCATTCTTATTTGACTTGATGATGACTCCACAAAGATTGTGGTTATGAGTGCTCATTTTATCCTATTTGCATCTTCAAGCACTCATACTTGATTTTGGCACAAGCTTTGTTTTTTACTTGCTTCTTATTAAGCTTGTGTTTATTTTTGGGTCATTGGATTGCTTGCTTCATTTGTCGAAGCCTTCTCAGCTTCATATCCTCTTGCAATCTTTGATCCTCAATATAGTTTGATTTCCTCCGAATATTCTTCATTGAATATGTGCATTTGATTTCACTCACAATTATGAGAAATGCACAACTTATGGGGGAACGCTCACTATATTGGCCTTCTAAACCTTTCATCCATTTTGGCAATTGATGCCAATGGGGGAGAAGTTTGGAGGGTTTAAGGGAATTGCTTTTGTTGGTTCTTAAGCTTTTTCCTTTCATGCCTTGCATTTGTTGCTTTGCATGGTTGAATATTTAGAGGATGCTCCGCTAGGCTTTAATTGCCGGTATATGCAATGAAATTCAAGTTCATTCACACATGCATATATTATGGGGGAGTTTGTTCTAAATGTTCAACTTGGGTTGCTCGCTAAATTCAATATTTAAACCCTCTCAAAGAGATTGTCATCAATTACCAAAATGGGGGAGATTGAAAGAACATGTCCATTACCCCATGTGTGGTTTTGGTAATTCATGACAATCCCTATGGACTAACAGTTGCATTGAGAATCTATCTTAGGTCAAGTCCATAGCCATGTGTCGGTCTCAAGGTTGCAAGGTGGAGAAGACGGAGTACAATGACGAAGACGGTGTCGAAGAGAGACGAAGACGGTGTTGAAGATGAAGAGAGATGAAGACGGCGTAGAAGATGGATGAAGACGGTGGCGTGCGTACAAGATCAAAGAAGATGGTAGCGTGTATGTTGGAGGAAGACGGTGGCACATACAAGGTTGATGAGGATGAAGACGGAGCTTGCCGACTCGAGAGGAAGAGGAACACGCAAGGATAAGGTTTGTGCTCGATAGGATAGTGAGTCGCATCATCGGAGAGAGCTCAAACCTTGCATGCATTGCATCGTGTTTCTTGGTTGTTCTTGGTTCTTATCCATGAGATGAGTTAGAGCTTGTGTTCACTCATGACAAGCTCTAGCTCATCGAAAACGGATTCCGGATGCATCGCATGTTGCATGTTCGAGGATGATGGTTTTCCCGATATACTGTATTGAGAGGTTACACCTCTATGACCATAGGAAAATCATCATCCACTCTTTTGCATGATTTTACCTTGTAAATATGTAGCTCTTGTCGCCCTCTTTCCGGCAAAATTGGTTTCATGTCATTCCGAGTTTCCTACCTCAAGTTGTGGATTTTACGGTTGCTTCATATGTAAAAAGAAAAAGAAAAAGCTTTTTGGGTTGGGCGGTACTACCGCTGGCAGTACCGGCCCAAGTACCGCACGTGCGGTTTTGGCTTACTGGACACACAGCGGTACCAGGCCGGTACCAGCCCAGTAGTACCATAGCCCACTTACGGTACCGGCCCGGTACCGGGCCCGGTACTACCGGCCCACTTTGTTTTTTCTTTTTCTTTTCTTTTTCCTCACTTCTCACCACCAAGCCTCCGCATGGGCCGCTGCCCACCTTTCTGGCCCACCACCGCGCCCAGCAGTTCCGCCTTGGGCCGGCGCCTCCCACAGCGGCCCAGCACCGCCGCACCCGCACACGGGCCGCCGCCCCTCAGCCCAGCTCGCTAGCCCACCACCACGCTCCCGCTCGCCAGCCTCGCTCCGGCACGAGCGTTGACCCGCGGGGAGGGAAACTGCTCCCTAGCGCGCGCGCTAGGCAGTACCGGTTCGCTGAAGAGCGCGCATGAGTGGGCCGGCCTAGTTTGGTTGTGTCGTCGCCCGAAGGAGTTCAACTTCTATCAAAACGATCTATCGTTGCCAACTCCTCGATACTGCAGCGGACGTCACCACGTGAGTTTCCTGGGATTCCTCGGTCGCTACAGATTAGGTGAGGTTCACCCATTCCTTTTTGTTTACGCTTCATTGCCTTTTTTTTCTTCTTTCGTGAATTCTTTCTTTTCCTTCTTTATTTATTTTTCTTCTCTTTTCATTCTTTTATTTTTCCGTTCTTAATATAATTTCTTATGGTTCTTTTTTGTTAATATAGTTGTTCCTCATCATCCAAATTGTTCCCAGTTTTGCTGATGTAGTTGTTCCCTGCCGTGTAGATAGTTGTTCCCTGTCGTGTAGATAGTTGTTCCCCGCGGTGTAGATAGTTGTTCCACGCGGTGTAGATAGTTGTTCCCTGCCGTGTAGATAGTTGTTCCCTGTCGTGTAGATAGTTGTTCCCCGCGGTGTAGATAGTTGTTCCCCGTCGTGTAGATAGTTGTTCCCTGCCGTGTAGATAGTTGCTCCCCGCCGTGTAGATAGTTGTTCCCCGCCGTGTAGATAGTTGTTCCTCGCGGTGTAGATAGTTGTTCCCCGCGGCGTAGATAGTTGTTCCCCGCGGCGTAGATAGTTGTTCCCTATCGTGTAGATAGTTGTTCCCTGCTGTGTAGATAGTTGTTCCACACCGTCTACGTTGTTGTTCCCCTGCGTTTTCGTCTAGGTACATGTCAAGATAGAAATCAGCTAGCTTCCTCTGTTTTTTATTTGTTAATAAATATAGTGACCCTAAGCTAACCACGTGAATGAAAGGAAAGAAAACAAAGCAACCTAGCTAGCTAGCTACGTGAGGCAAGGCTACTGTGAGCTGAACACCCAACGTACGCACTCAAAAACGAGTAGGCACGTAGCTACTGACACGCTAGCTGCAATTTTTCTTAAAAGATTTTTTCATGTGCCTCACTGTCACGCCGCACTCACACGCTGTAGCAGTCTAGCTAGGATCTTTACGCATCACGGCATCAGCAGGCTCACTATTCGATAACTCACGTTGTGCCAGTCCAGGCTATGCGACAACACAGGGGATTAAACAGTGCAGCTGTAGTCGTAACATACGCACACCTTGTTTTTTAGTCCCACCTCGGGGACCGAAGAAGGAAATCACCGGTTTAAATACCCGCGCGAGGTCGTAGTGGACAACCAGGCGTCGTCGTGATCCCAGCTGGTAGACAGCGCTATGAAAGGCTTGAAAGCCCAAAGCAACGTCATTGATGTGCCGCCAAATAAAGGCCTGTCTCACTAATCCTTGAGCGATACAATAGGTAGGGAGCGCGCGAGCGGTAGGGAGGAGGACCTGCGGGGAGAGCATCTGCTCGATCCCGCGCGGGATCCCAAGCCGGCCGCCCGCTCGTTTCACACGCGCGCGCGCCCAGCTGCTGCGCTGCTCCACACCCTAGCCGGCCCCACTCTGCCATGCGTTGCTGCCATTTCCTCTCTCTCTCTCATTTGTTTTCAGATCTGCGCTGCTCCACACCCTAGCCGGGCTGTTTTCGCGGTAGTACCGCTTCGACAAGCGGTAGTACCGTTTTGAGCGCGGATCTGACCGTTTTTCAGCCCCAACAGTCATATTTCTGGGCCCCCTATATATACCTCTCTTTCACCTCCGACCAAATCACTTCTTCCCCTCCATTCTCTTTCCTCCATTGTTGACCTTGAGTTGTTTCTTCCTCCTCTTGACCCCCCCCCCACTATTTCTTGCATATTTTTGGGGGAAAGGAGAGAGGAGATCTAGATCTAGAGCTTCACCAATTGAATCCCTCTCCAAGTGAGAGGATCTTGCTAGATCTAGGTCTTGGAGTTATTTGGTGTTTCTCCACATATTTGTTCTTCCTCCCTTATTCCCCCAATAACTTTTATAGCTTTGTTGGAATTTGGGAGAGAAGAACTTGGGCATCTTAGTGGTGTTCTTAGCCATTGCATTAGGTGCATCGGTTTGGGTTCTCTCCGGGGTTTCGATCTCATAGAGGGCATGCTGACCTTAGTGGTGTTGTTGCCTTAGTAGCCTTGTTGCCTTTGTGGTGTTCTAGCCTTTGTGGCCTTGTAGCCTTTGTGGCCTTGTCGTCTTTGTGGCGTTGTAGCCTTTGTGGCGTTGTTGCCTTTGTGGAGTGTGGTAGCCTTTGTGGTTTTGGAGCCGGTTGTGGCGCGTTGGTGTCTTGGTGGCCTTGCCGCCGGTGTGGCGTGTTGTAGCCTCTTGTGGCCTTGTACTTGAGAGCCTTCGTGTTGTGGAGTTGCCTCAAGCTTGATACTTGGGATTTTGCCCAAGCTTGTACGGGTTCGGTGACCACCCTCAAGGGTCCCTTAGTGGATCGAGGCTTTCCTCCTTGGAGGAAAGGCTCGAGGAGAATACGGTGGCCCTAGTGGCTCATTGGAGTGCCTCGTGCCTCCACACCGCTCCAACGGAGACGTAGCACCCTTGGGTGTGAACTTCGGGATACATCATCGTCTCCTCGTGCACCGGTTTCTTCTCAACCCGAGCTCCTTTACCTATGCGCTTTACATTGTGATATCTATCATGCTTGATGCTATACCTATCTTGTTATCACCTTGTTGCTCATCATGCTAGCATAGGTTGTTGGAGCACTTAGGCAAACCCCTAGTTGTTAGGCTTTGAGCTAAACTAGTAAACACTTAGTTTTATTCCGCCTAGTTTAGCTCTCAAGTAGAAGTTTTTATACACCGCCTATTCACCCCCCCTCTAGGCAACGTCCTAGTACATTCATACTTGAAGGAGTAGTTGTCTTACATGAAACTATCCATGAACTTCATCGAAAGAATATGGATGGAGTGATCTTCAAAATTGACTTTGGGAAAGCATATGACAAGGTTAAATGGCCTTTTCTTCAGCAAGCCATGCGGATGAAAGGTTTTGATCCTAAATGGTGTGAACTCATAGAACAATTCGTGAGAGGCGGAAGCCTAGGCATCAAGGTCAATGATGACATTGGTCACTATTTTCAAACCAGGAAAGGACTTCGACAGGACCCATGTTATTTAACATTGTTGCAGATATGTTGGCGATCCTAATTGCAAGGGAAAAGGAGGATGGCCAGATCGGAGGTCTAATTCCTCATCTTGTTGACGGAGGAATATCCATACTGCAACATGCCGATGATACTATACTTTTCATGGAGCATGATGTCAAAAAAGCTATTAATATGAAATTAATATTAAGATTCTTCGAAGAATTGTTAGGGTTGAAAATTAATTTTCACAAAAGCGAGATTTTCTGCTTTGGTAGGGCTAAGGAAGAAGAAGAGCAATGCAAATATTTGTTTTGTTGCGGATCTGGTTCGCTGCCCGTCAGGTATTTAGGTCTACCAATCCATTATAGAAAGCTTAAAAATTCTGAATGGAATCCTGTTGAAAGTCGTTTCGATCAAAAACTAGGATGTTGGGCGGGGAATATGTTATCATATGGGGATCGCCTCGTATTGATTAATTTTGTTCTTACTAGTTTATCAATGTTTATGCTATCCTTCTTTGACATACCTAAAGGGGTAAGGAAGGGATTAGATTTTTTCCGATCACGTTTCTTTTAGCAATGTGAGGAAAATGAGAAGAAATATCGGTTAACTAGGTGGTATGTGATTTGCAGATCCAAGGACCAAGGTGGTCTTGGGGTTGAAGTACTGGAGATAAAAAACTCTTGTCTTCTTAGTAAATGGTTATACAAGCTTCTTTCTGAAGAAGGTTTGTGGCATTAATAGTTAAAAAACAAATATCTATCGCAAAAGACTTTAACTGAAGTTGAGAGTAGGCCGACTGATTCTCCTTTTTGAAAGGGATTAATGAAAGTTAAGGGGGTATTTTTTAGCAAAGGGAGTTTTAAAATTGGCTCAGGAGAAGGAGTTCGCTTCTGGGAAGATATATGGCTAGGAAACCAAACCCTGTCATCTCAATATCCACAACTATATAACATAGTTTATCGTAAACATGATACGGTGGCAACTGTTATGAGTTCGGTTCCGTTAAATATTGGTTTTCGGAGACAAATTTTGGGTAATAGATGGGATCAATGGGTATATTTATGCCAACTTTTAATGGGGATAAATCTAAATGAAGATCAAGATAAGTTTGTTTGGGGTCTAACATCATCAGGGATGTTCACCGTCAAGTCTATGTATGCTGATATGTTAAATGGCCATACAAGATACTTACGCAAATATCTTTGGAAATTAAAAATCCTACTAAAAATTAAAATCTTCATGTGGTTCCTTAGTAAAAAAGATCTTTTGGCTCGTGATAATCTAGCAAAGAGGATGTGGTGACCCGGCATACCACTGCATGGTGTAGTATGCAAGTCTGATATAACACCAATGAAACACTGTTCCACTAGTATTATATCGCTCAGGTGGTACAACAGAAACATATGCGGGTCCAAGGCATGTCTATAGAATTAGAACATTGACTCGGTTACATAAGATCATCACAGCCTCCTACTTTACAATGAGGTAAAACTGCAAATAAACTCCAAAGAACGACTCGTAGTCTAGTCTTATCGCGAACTCTATTTGTAGAGTATTTAACTAACTCTAGAGGCTATCAATAGATTCTAGCTAAATAGGAGCTAGGTTTAGTAAACTAGTTCCTTTCTATTGCTAAGCTAGGTTTTATCCTTGTTGGATGTGGTGTTTGAATCTTCCGACGAGTTCTCGTCACTTGAAGCAGTTGTTGATTCCTCGGTCTTCGAGTTGTACTGTAGATCCTCCTTCGTGACCTCCATATCTAAGCAGGGGATTTAAGAGTGGGATGAGTACGAGCGTACTCAACAAGTTCATTATAGGAAAGAGGTATTTAATGCACTAGCTACAGCATTAGACCAGAAAGTCTAATACCAATGCAGATTTTCATAACCATTTCTTCAAAAGGTTGCTTTTATTCAGAAGAACTATGTCCGTCAGCCTTCACCGGTTTACTAGAACTTCATGGAGTTCCTTTCCGGGAGCGTTCGCAATTCCAAACCCGGAACAGGGAGTGACAGGTCACGATTCATTACACTCTGCAGAGGTGTGTTGCTTTACCCATAAGAGATCTTAACCTTGATGCCAACCGGGCAATTTTCCCGTCCACACTTCACTTGGTGTGAGGCCCGGTATAAGGTCATAGCCAATTATATTCCTCCGCTACCTCGCACACCCACCCTTTGTTGCAAACTCTGAACCTGGGTCCTCGCCGGTGCTCTTATACCAATTAAGGACGGCCCCCGACCGCGACAACAGTTCTGGGCTCTACCATAAACTCCTTCGCCGGGAAATGCAACCCATCATAGACCGCATTACCGTGGGGAACTTAAGGCTTCCCCAGCCTACCGCTTGTCCCCTTGGAATACAAGTCTCTACGGTAAAGCGCATCCGTTGATGTACAAGAGGTGGAAATACAATTGACTATTCCGTCCCACTCCAGATCTTATGGTTAACACGGGTATTACGGCACAAGAATCACTGGACGACATTTGTTGTTTAATCCTAGATGGATATAAACCCTTGCAATGGAACCTCCACCATATCAATACATACCGTGGTTCCATTGCTCACCACATAGTCATATTCATAGTTATGAAAATAGTACTTTTGCTTTTTATGCAAGAGTGATAAGTATAGTACTTTGCAAGTAATTTGGTAAAAATACTCAAATGACATGAGCAAGCGATGAACTTGCCTTTCTTGACTGCAAGATTATGCAGTTAAGGTCTTCGATACACAATAACTCCAAATTCTGAAATAGCATCATCGTCCGGTAAGGACGATGTTTAAAAGATTGGCAAGGATGCAGTAATGCATAAGTATGAGATGCAATCGCTCTAAGCGTGACCTAACCCCGATGATTTAGGATTAGTGAGTTGAAATGATTTGTTTACGGTGTGTTGCACTTTTAGAGTGGTTCACAAACAAGGTTCTTATTAGGGTTGTGTTGTTTTAGAATCATAAGCAAGTGGTAAAATGTATAGTAACAATCATACACACCAAGGAATAGTAGTTGTATAATAAGTAAAGAGCAGTTGTCAATTTTAAGTCCTATAGTGCATGGTTGATGATTATTTATTATATAATTCAAAAGAATAACTTTTGAAGAACATGTTCTTTAATAAAGAACAAGTATGATAATTAGGTTGGTGGGGTTCTATGGTTGACTATGGTTTCATCTAGTTTCGGAGTAAATATTAGATGGATCACAACCTAGTTGATTCATCAACACCAAGGGCTTGTAAGGTTGAGTTAAGCCTAGGCATCCTAAGAAATTATTCATACAAGGTTGCTATCAAGATTGGTTCATCTTGTTGGTGATAGCTAGCTAGGGTTTATAGGTCCTTATAAGCAGGGTTGATGATGATTCTTTATTTACTTCAAAAGAATCACTTTTGAAGAACATATTACTTAGGTAAGAAGAAGTATTACAATTAAGATTGAGGTTGTCTTGGATTAGCTATGGGGTCTCTAAGTAGAGAATGGTTGGTTCCTAAATAGGATAGTTCATAAGTATCTCACACTGGTAGGTTTGAGTGGAGTATGGTATTTAAGGTAAACATTAGTCATGGTTACTATTAGGGTTCATCACAATGGTGTGATGCTAAGTAGGGATGATTAAAGGTTGGTGTCTCAGAAGATAGGAACTAGAGTTGGTCCTATTTGATCATCTAGGCATGAACACATGTAATACCAATGTATTAGAGATGGGTCTCTATTATCTTATGAAGACATGGCAATTGTTTAGTTGCTACTATGGAGCTATGAATGAAATTAAAGTATCATGATCACATGTTCTAACCTAGGGTTTAGGTGTAGAAACAATTTAGGTTTCATATTGATTAATGGAGCTAGGGTTCCTAATTGAATTAGGATTTTTAGGTTTCACATGAAATGATAGGGTTGTAATATCAGTCAATATGGAATTAGGGTTTTTTATTGACCATATAGTTCTATGATTAATAACTTCATTATCAAGTTGAAGTTATTAATAACTTTGAAATAAAAATAATATTGGTTTTGACATTTTATTATTTCTAATGAATTAGTAATTAAGGTAATTATTAATTAGGGTTTAAATCCCTCTAATAAGGATTTATTAAGATAATAAATAAAGAAAATTAGTTTTAGTGTTTTCTTTGTTTACTTAATGGTTTTTACTAAATTTAGAAGTTTTTCCTAATTATTGAATTTTAATTCAATTAAGAATAAAAGAAAAGGCTTAATTAATAATGATTAAACAATTAAATTTTTGTTAAAAAGTAAAATTTTCATATTATATTTTTATTGGATAGAGTTTATTTTTAGGAGCATTTTAATATCTCATTTGTATTTTTCTGAGTTATAATGAATTTTATACAAATTTGCAAAGTTTCAAATATTTTATAGATTTTGAATTAAATGAGAAATGCTAAGTATACCGGTTCATAACTAGTTACAGGGGCTGACCGGTGGGGTCATTGACCAGGTCAGTTGCCACGCAGGCAACGACCGGTCAAAGAACGTGAAAGGGCCCCACGGCCACGTCAGCCTTGCCGGCGGCTCAATGCCGGCGGGCAGGAGGAGACGGCGCCGCCAATTTAGGGCACGAGAGGGCGCGATTTTGGTTCCGTTCGAACCAGTAGTGGATAGGGAAGCTAATGGTGGTTGGTTGTGCGAAGGGACCACCGGAGCTAGCTCCGGCGATGAGCTCCGCGGTGGTGCGCTTCGGCGAGGAATCGAATTACACGCTACGGTTGATGAAAGTACCTAAATAAGATGTCTATGAACGCGTATGCTCACCCTGGTTCTCAAGGTATGGTCGATGGCGCCAATAGGTGACGGAGATGACCGGTAAATCGCCAATTCCGGTGAGGTGCTGCGGAAGGGGCTGTTGAAATTGGGCCTCTCCCTAGCTCCCCCGGATGTGTGCTTTCTCCCAAAGGATCTACACGTCGAGGCGCACCTCCTCGACCTCCTCTCGGATACTGGGGCGTCTCCAGTCGTCGGGTTCTTGCTCGAAGCCGGTGATGGTTTCCAGATGAAATCGAGGAATAGAGAGGGACTCAGAGAAAATGGAGGGGCGTTTGGGGTAGCTAGGGTTCCGGTGATCTTCTCCACGTATTTATTGGTCGGGGTGATGTCGGCAGTGACGGCACGTCGTCGGAGACGGCCGAGATGCAGTGCGGTCGGCGAACATGGTTTGGGCACGAATCGTGATGAATATGGATGAGACGGACGCGAGAGAGATTGGAAGAGGTGCTGAGCTCGTCTGCGACGTTCGGGGTGTGCTTATCGCCAACGAGGGACGTGGCTCGCCGGCGTGTCGGACTCGGACGAGAGGAAGAAGAAGCTTTTCTCCCTCACGTTATGAACACGAAGGGGTGCGTGGGCTAGGTTGCTTCTGGCGGTGGACTGGGTTGCGTTTTGGGCTTGCTCCCGGTTTGCTGTGGCCTGCCAGGTAAGCCCCTTTCTTTCTTTTCTTTTTCTTCTCTATTTTCTGTTTTGTATTTGCTAATTTAAATTCATGTTTTAACATTTTTCTACTTTGCAGGTATTTCATTTTGTTAGTTCAATGAGGATGCAGGGCAATGACTATTACACCACCCTCCTATTTGAAGAACATATTTTCTATTTGATTAAATTTCATACATGTGGGCTTATTCAAAATAGCAAATAGACATGATTTTGTATTTTCATTTTACTTTCCTTTTTCTACTGAATCAAATCCTTTGAAATGATTAGAGTTACTACTTTGAACTCAAAGTATTTCATAGATTGTTATTACTTGCTTGGTTTCTATTTGAGGAATTTGTCACTTGCACATAATTTTATGTGAGCACTTGCTTGTTAAGGTTTTGTAGGTTTTATTATAACCATATTTCAAAGGTGGCACTAGGATTATATTTAATAACACCTTGAATTACCTAGAGTAGGTATTACTCTCCTCATAGTTGGGTCTTGGTTATGAACTCAAATGGTTGATATGAGTGGTTATTCACCACACATGGGTTTTAATTATGGAACTTAGCATTAGGTGTTTCTTATGTTTAATAATTGAAGCATAAGGATTAACTAGTGAGAAATTATAGAGTTCTAACTACATTCACCTAATGATGCATGGTTTGGAACTTAGTTGTGGCTTAGGTTTTAGTTGTGATCACTCAAGTGATACACAAACTAGGGTTGAGATTTAATTCTAGGTTGTAGAGATGAGATGACATCATATTGCATGTGCTAGGGTTTAATCTCCCTAACCATGATAAGGTGGTGGCTTAATTAACATTTTATGTTCTCCTCGAGTTACTAAGATATTGAGAATTGTTTTTATCTTCTACCAACAGATTTCTATTATTATCCTTAATTTATTATTAAAGTAACTAAAGTGGTTATGGTTCTTTTTATAGTTAACTTTGGTTATATGGATGAATGGTTTCTCACAATATAAAGTATAAAGTTTAACTCTAAGGTTTTCTTATGTTCTTTAATTGAGGAATAAGTGTAATGTATATGTGGTAGGATTCTACTTATGATCACCAAGTGATTCACAAGTTAAGATTGAGATATAATCCTAAGGTTGCTTACTAGTGATCTCCCTATAATTTCATGTGGTGATTTATATCTACTTTTCCTTTTAGTATTTAACTTATCCTCACATACCTCAAGAGTATGATCATGTATTAGACATGATCAACTTATTCTGAATGGCTTCTACTTCAAGTTCTTAAGGTTTATGATCATTACACAATTTATAATGATCAAAGTTTGGCTTCCTAAGTTATCTCTCAAGAATTAATTTTCTCACTCCCAAGATTAAGTATTGTCTTGATCAACTAAATATAGTTTCTTTCTTATACTATCATGAATGGATATAATCTTGTTTCACTTGATAGTAGGTTATCTCACCACTTCAAGAGGAAATGGTTTACAACCTAATACTTTAGCTCAAGGTTGTCCTTGATTCTTAAATATGTAAAGATAATATTGGTATCTATGGTTTCTTTCATTTGGAAGGACTTCAATACTAACCTAAGTTTAGGCTCCATAGAGGATGATGTGATCATCAATATTTATGTTTAACATAATTGGGTTCTTTCTCTAGGGATGGTCTTGAATAATATCCTAGGGTTTCTCTTAAAGGTGATGGTTTGAATACATGGATGTATATCCAAGGTTTAGCTCAAGGTTTATTATTGCTTCTCTAATAATTTAGAACTCTCACCTCTATAGGTTTGATGTATAATGATTTGGAATAGAGAAGAATATATATTCCTGGGTTGATCTCCTTGTCTTGTTTCCAAGAATGAAGTAAATGAATACCATGAGGTTCATGGTAGGATCATGGATTTGTTTAAGACATGGAAAAGATAAGTGAAGAATGGTTTGTCCATTTATTGTTACTTGATTTCCAAATAGATGTATGTTCATATGTTATGGCAAGGAATTCCATGTTATGATCCTTTATAAGATCAAGCATTTGATCCTTGATTGAAGTGTTTTTGTGTTAATTTTAATTCCATTTGATCTAACCCCTTAGATCAAATTATCTCTACCCAAAACAAGGTTTTAACAAAGGTCACATTGAGGTTTATAACGCTTGACTTGATGAGCTACTTAAATTCCACCAAGGTCAAGTGAAACTTCGATTCTCGTGATCGTTTTACTTTAAAGCGCGAAAATTCCCCAGATTTTCTATGCATGAATGCAATGCACACATCTCGTTTCCTCTATTTTTGTAACCCCAAATACTGGGATATTACGAGTCTCTACCCCTTAAACTAAACTTCGTCCTCGAAGTTTGAACTCTCTCACGTTTCCGGAGTGTGGATCCGACTTGTGCGGACTACATCTTTTCTCGAACTCCATGTAGATCTTGATGGATATAATTGAATATATCCCTTGTCCAGATTCTTCCTGGAATCCAATAGTGTCTGTCTCTGAACCATGGCTTCTTACTTCAATTCCATAATTTATTTCCATATCATAATCTCGTTTCCTTTCTCATTGAAGATTCAATGATTGGGACTTCTTCTGGTACTGCTAGTCTTAACTGAGGACTAATTTGATAACATACTCCTAATTGGTAAAATAGGTCTTTGTTTTCCCTTACTACCAAAACTGCAATAATGGTACTTAGTAAGGTGCTAACTATGGAATTGGTCGTGATGGTTTATTTTCCTAATAATGGATTAGACTCTCTTAGTCCATCCAATCATGGATTATGATTGATACCTCTAACTATTTTGGTTCTTTTAGGTTCCATGAAAGGAATCTTTCTAACTGTATTTAGTTTTGGCATAGTCAATCTCCATCGGTCTTTGGCATTCTTGAGCTATATTTTGTCTACGGTATTTCCTTTGTCCAACTTCATTAACATCAGCTGACTTGAGCTCTCGTACTTCTGAGTAAATATTACTCACTTTCTCAAGTTATAGTCCACTTCTTACTTCCTCGAGGTATAAACCTCGGCTTCTGGTCTGACATCCTTCTGAAAGTAGTGTTCAACAATCTTATGAAAATAAGGTCGAACTTCCTCTCAGTTGAGACCTTCTTCATCTATCTTGCTCAAAGTATTGAGTTATTATTGTACATCCAACTCAATCTTTACTCTACCCCTTAGAGTTTTCTTATGGTGTTCAACTCCTTTTCTTCCAACCATTGGACTTATGGTTAGAATATTGGTCTAGTTCTAGCTTATGGTTTGTACTTCTTCTAAGGTCTCGCGAAGAATGTTTGTGGTGTATCCACTCAATTGTGGACATCCAATGTGAATCCTTCGACTAAATGATTATAGGTCATTGTTATTTGGTTGACAAAATTTTATTTGTTCACAACTTCTTGGTATAGATAATCCAATTACGGACTACTTGATACCAATTGTAGCTATTTGTTATCTAAAAATGGATTCTATTATAGGTTTTGACCAATTGGTCGGGACATCTTCTACTTAATCTCGCAGTATTGATCCTATACCAACTGTGGTCTTCTGTTACCAACTGTGGTCTTCTTATATCTGCTATGATTTCATATATCATCTTCCTTCATTCAGGTTTTATTTTGCAAGAAACCACTAGCTGACACTATAAATATAGTATCCTAAGTAATTTCCCATGCATTCCCTCTTCCATATTGACTATGGTTTTACTTCTACTTCACCATAATCATCATATTTCTCACCTTCATGCCTCTCCTGTACTAAAGTACTCCTTTGTTGAGGTAAGCATGAGTTTCTGATTGTACTTCCTTCAGAGTATTGTGGTTACTTCCCATAACTTTGCTTCCTTTTTCTGATCAACCTTCATCTTGTCTTCAGAATCTTCAGAATTCGTCACTTCCTCACACGAATACCATTACCCTCTAGATCTATAGCATTAAGTAAGAACTTGATATTGCAACATGCATTTGCATATCAAAGTCAAACTTCATGTATGGATCTAGTCAAACAATGTAAATCCAATAAAATCCAAGAAGATTCAGCTTTGTGCTTATAATACACACCATCATAAGCCTGAATATAATAGTTGAGTACGACATCTCTAAACATCAGGCTCTGATGTGTAGTACATAACACCACATAAGATAGGTTTATATCGTGATACTTAGCACTTATATATATGGGAGTCTACTATTTGTCTCAACCTTTACCTTAATTGCACATTTGCAATGAGATAAACTTGAAACAAAGTGGTCTAGGATAGTTAAGGTTAACCTAATTTTCTTTGGAAGTACTAAATTAGCTTCCATCATGTTGAGGACTACTTCACATGATATGGCTGGTTCTAACATCACTATTCTAGACACATAACTATTGGAATATAGCTCCTATACTTCCAAGTTATTGTACCATAAGTCTATGGTCCTAATGTTCTTGACACAGTTCCCATGGTTTTTGGAACATACATCTTGGACTATTGTTTAACACTTGACTTCTTATTGTACTCCTCCTAAATATTTATGATGTTCTAGTCCATCACCCAATGATTCTCAGGTGAATCATATGTGATTACTATCTCTACCAAGTAAGTAGACATATTTTTATTCCTGTCACTCTTCCTTACCTTCCATGATTGACTCATCATGGTCTATACTACTTTATATAACTTATATTTATCACTTACTATCAAATGTTTCACAAGTTTGGATAAGTTTTACTTACCCATTACTTGTTTTGGTATAACCTTCTGGTAGGATATCTTCCTAATATATTTATTTTTATCACTTAGTATTACTCCTATTACAGTTGAATAACTTCTTATTTAATCATAACAGGGGTTGGTACATGATACGTGTCCAACGTACCTATAATTTCTGATGTTCCATGCTTGTTTTATGACAATACCTACATGTTTTGCCCGCACTTTATAATGTTTTTATGCATTTTCCGGAACTAACCTATTAACAAGATGCAGAAGTGCCAGTTCCTGTTTTCTGCCGTTTTTGGTTCCAGAAAGGCTGTTCGGGCAATATTCTCGGAATTCGACGAAACGAAGACCCAATATCTTATTTTTCCCGGAAGGTTCCAGAACACCGAAGGAGAGTCGGAGGCGGGCCAGGGGGCCACCACACCACACCTGGGCGCGGGCCCAGGCCTGGCCGCGCATCCAGGTGGGGAGGGCGCCCTGGTGCCCCTCCTGCGCCGCCTCTTCGCCTATATAAGCCCTTTCGACCTAGAAACGCGATACCAATTGATGAAACTCCAGAAAGACTCCAGGGGCGCCACCGCCATTGCGAAACTTTGTTTCGGGGGACAGAAGTCTCTGTTCCGGCACGCCGCCGGGACGGGGAAGTGCCCCCGGAAGCCATCTCCATCGACGCCACCGCCTCCATCATGCTCCGTGAGTAGTTCCCCCATGGACTACGGGTTCTAGCTGTAGCTAGTTAGTACTCTCTCCCCCATGTACTTCAATACAATGATCTCATCAGCTGCCTTACATGATTGAGATTCATCTGATGTAATCGGTGTTGTGTTTGTTGGGATCCGATGGATTGTTACATTATGTTTAGTCTATCTATAAAGTTTGTGAAGTTATTGTTGCTGCAATCTTGTTGTGTTTAATGCTTGTCACTAGGGCCCGAGTGGCATGATCTTAGATTTAAGCTCTATACTTATTGCTTAGATTGTATCTACAAGTTGTTTGCACATGTCTATGTCCGGAACCCGAGGCCCCAGAGTGACAGCAACTGGGATAACTGGAGGGGAAGGCTTAGATATGAGGTTCACATGTTTTCACAGAGTGTTAATGCTTTGCTCCGGTGCTCTATTAAAAGGAGTACCTTAATTGCCAGTAGATTCCCTTGAGGCCCGGCTGCCACCGGCTGGTTGGACAAAATATGTTATACAAGTTTCTCATTGCGAGCACGTATGACTATATATGGAAAACATGCCTACATGATTAATAATCGTGATGTTCTGTCTTAATGCTATTTCAATCCTATCAATTGCCCAACTGTAATTTGTTAACCCAACACTTGTTATTGGAGAGTTACCACTAGTGTAGATAGCTGGGAACCCTGGTCCATCTCTCATCACCATATACTCGTTCCTATATGACATTGGAAGTAGTATCAACTATTTTCTGGTGCCATTGCCTCTGTGTTATCGATTACTGCTGCTGTGTTATCGTTACTATTGCTCCCATATTACTGCTGCTTTCACATCACCCCTGTTACTAGTGCTTTTCCAGGTGCAGCTGAATTGACAACTCAGTTGTTAAGGCTTATAAGTATTCTTTACCTCCCGTTGTGTCGAATAAATAAATTTGGGTTTTACTTCCCTCGAAGACTGTTGCGATCCCCTATACTTGTACAAGACTATTTTCTGGCGCCGTTGCCGGGGAGGCATAGCTCTACTCATAAGTTCACCTGGGGAGTACACTCTACCTCTCTCTCTGTTCTTGTTTTATTTTATTTTGTTTTGCTTAGTTTACTTTTGTCTAGTTTATTTGTGCTTAGTTTATTTCTGTCTAGTATTATTTTGCTTAGTTTCTTTTTGTCTTGTTTTATTTTCCCTATATACCCGAAAATCCATAAAAATTTGAAAAACCGAAAAATTAAAAACTGTTGTTATGGGAGAACCTACAACCTATTTGGAGCTTATAGCATTATATAATAATTATAGAGAATCAAGAACGGGAAAAGTTATGAGTGATGTGATAGAAAAGCTGAATACAATTGCTAAAATCTTGCTTAAACGCCATGATATAAACTGTTGCTCTAAACATGATACTAAACATCTTAAATTTCAATGTGGCTTTAGTGAGGAAGTTTTAGTTAAGAACTATAATTGGAATAGCTATATTCATTTCGGGTTCGAAGAGGTAGAACAATTTGTCTTATTTATGGGAGCCTCTGAGATAGAATCCTTCATGGCTAAAAATTATGAAACTTGTGTTGTTTGTAAGGACCTTAAAGATTATGTCTCTTCTATCCTTAATTTTTGCATAGAAAGCTACAGTGATAATCCTTATATCATTGATTATAAAGAGAGACTCATTAATGCACAAGAATGCACTCACAATTTGCAGGAACCAGTGGAAGAAGAAATTGATGAACCTGAAAGCTCATTGGATGAAAAAGAGGAGGAGATTGATGAACCTGAAAGCTCATTGGATGAAAAAGAGGAGGAGAGTGATGAACAAAAGGAGGAAGAATGGATTAGCTACCCATGCCAACCTTCTAATGAGAGTAACTCTTTATCTCTTACACTATTTGATTGTCCTCCATGCTTACCGAAGGAGGATGAATGTTATGTTCCTGTGGATTCTCTTGAAATATTCCCTATGAGTAAAACTTGCGATAATAATTATGCTACTGTTATTCATGATAATCCATGCTATTTTGATAAATCTTATGATAATGCTTTGTTTGTGCCTAATGTCGAAATGCATGGTACTAAAGAGTTTTGCTTGGCAAATGTTTATGATAAATCTCTAGATGATGGTCCTAAGTTACTTGATAATATTAATTGTACTACTAATGAAAATGGGATTGGAGAGTTCTTGACTTTATCTATGAGTCCCACATCTCTTGAGAATGATCAATCATCTTGTTATATTATTGATAAAAGTGGGTTTGAAGGTTTTAGTCCCACTATTTTTGAGCTTGATAAAAATTATGTGTTTGGAAATCATGAAAAGCATGCTGTATGTGATAGTTATATTGTTGAGTTTGTTCATGAAGCTACTGAAAATTATTATGAGAGAGGAAATATGGTTGTAGAAATTTGCATGGTTCTAAAACACCTCTCTATATGCTGAAACTTTTGAAGTTACTCTTGTTTTATCTTCCTATGCTTGTCACTTTGTTCTTCATGAATTTATTTGTGTACAAGATTCCTATGCATAGGAAGTGGGTTAGACTTAAATGTGTTTTGAACTTGCTTTTTGATGCTCTCCTTTGCTTCAACTCTTATTTCTTGTGAGTGCATCATTAAAATTGCTGAGCCCATCTTAATGGCTATAAAGAAAGCACTTCTTGGGAGATAACCCATGTTTTTATTTTGCTACTGTTTTGTTGTGTCTTGGAAGTTGTTACTACTGTAGCAACCTATCCTTATCTTTATTTTATTGCAATGTTGTGCCAAGTGAAGTCTCTAATAGAAGGCTGATACTAGATTTGGATTACTGCGCAGAAACAAATTTCTTGCTGTCACAAATTTGGGTAGGATTCTCTGTAGGTAACTCAGAAAAATCTTCCAATTTACGTGAGTGTTCCTAAGATATTTACGCAACTTTCATTAGTTTTGAGTTTTCTTATTTGAGCAACGGAAGTACCTCTTAAAAATCCGTCTTTACTGGCTGTTCTATTTTGGCAGATTATGTCTCTGTATTTTGCATTGTCTCTTGTGGACTTTAAGCAAGGCTTTCTAGACGTGGAGAGCTGTAGCTAATGTTTTATTGAGTTCTTGCAATGTGTCACTACAGGACCAAGGTGGATTAAAGTTTTTTTTTTAGTACTAACCCCTCTAATGGAGTTTATGAGAAGTTTGGTGTGAAGGAAGTTTTCAAGGGTCAAGAGAGGAGGATGATATATGATCAAGAAGAGTGAAAAGTCTAAGCTTGGGGGTGCCCCCGTGGTTCATCCCTGCATATTTCAAGGAGGCTCAAGCGTCTAAGCTTGGGGATGCCCAAGGCATCCCCTTCTTCATCAACAACTTATCAGGTCACCTCTAGTGAAACTATATTTTTATTCGGTCACATCTTATGTTCTTTACTTGGAGCGTCTGTGTGTTTTTATTTTTGTTTGTGTTAGAATAAATTCGGATCCTAGCAATCCTTGTGTGGGAGAGAGACACGCTCCGCTTTTTCATATGAACACTTGTGTTCTTCGTTTTACTTTTAATGTTCAATGACAAAAGTTGGAAGCTATTGCATTTATTGCTATTTGGTTGGAAACAGAAAATGCCTCATATTGTCTTGGATAATTTGATACTTGGCAATTGTTTTGAGCTCTCAAGTAGATCATGTTTCTTGCATCATCTAGTTTAAACCTATTAGTGGAGAACTACCGTAGAGCTTGTTGAAATTGGTTTGCATGATTGGTCTCTCTAAGGTCTAGATATTTTCTGGTAAAAGTGTTTGAGCAACAAGGAAGACAGTATAGAGTCTTATAATGCTTGCAATATGTTCTTATGTAAGTTTTGTTGTACCGGTTTATACTTGTGTTTGCTTCAAACAACCTTGCTAGCCAAAGCCTTGTACTGAGAGGAAATGCTTCTCGTGCATCCAAAACCTTGAGCCAAAACCTATGCCATTTGTGTCCACCATAACTACCTACTATGTGGTATTTTCTGCCATTCCAAGTAAATACTTCATGTGCTACCTTTAAACAATTCAAAACTTTATTACTCCTTATTTGTGTCAATGTTTTATAGCTCATGAGGAAGTATGTGGTGTTTTATCTTTCAATCTTGTTGGGCAGCTTTCACCAATGGACTAGTGGCTTCATCCGCTTATCCAATAATTTTGCAAAAAGAGCTGGCGCGGGGTTCCCAGCCCCCAATTAATTAACTTTCATTAATAATTCTCTTCACATGTTTTGCCCTGATTCATCAGTAAGCAACTTAATTTTGCAAATAGACACTCCTTCATGTTATGTGAATGTTGGAAGGCACCCGAGGATTCGGTTACCCATGGCTTGTGTAAGCAAAAGGGAGTTTCATCCATAAATAAAAACTAAAGTACATGTGTAAACAAAAGAGAAGAGGGATGATCTACCTTGCTGGTAGAGATAACGTCCTTCATGGGAGCCGCTCTTTGAAAGTCTGTTTGATGAGGGGGTTAGAGTGCCCACTACCATTCGTTGACAACAACAAACACCTCTCAAAACTTTACTTTTATACTCTCCATATGATTTCAAAACTTAAAAAGCTCTAGCACATGATTTAATCCCTGCTTCCCTCTGTGAAGGGCCTTTCTTTTACTTTATGTTGAGTCAGTTTACCTACTTCCTTCCATCTTAGAAGCAAACACTTGTGTCAACTGTGCATTGATTCTTACATACTTGCTTATTTGCACTCATCATATTACTTTGTGTTGACAATTATCCATGAGATATGTATGTTGAAAGTTGAAAGCAATTGCTGAAACTTAAATCTTCCGCTGTGTTGCTTCAATGCCTTTACTTTGAATTTATTGCTTTATGAGTTAACTCTTATGCAAGACTTTTGATGCTTGTCTTGAAAGTACTATTCATGAAAAGTTTTGCTATATGTTATCTATTTGTCTGCAAACTATAGATCATTGCCTTGAGTCACTTCGTTCATCTCATATGCTTTGCAACAGTATGATCAAGATTATGTAAGTAGCATGTCACTACAGAAATTATTCTTTTTATCGTTTACCTACTCGAGGGCGAGCAGGAACTAAGCTTGGGGATGCTTGATACGTCTCCAACGTACCTATAATTTCTGATGTTTCATGCTTGTTTTATGACAATACCTACATGTTTTGCTCGCACTTTATAATGTTTTTATGCATTTTCCGGAACTAACCTATTAACAAGATGCCGAAGTGCCAGTTCCTGTTTTCTGCTTTTTTGGTTCCAGAAAGGTTGTTCGGGTAATATTCTCGGAATTCGACGAAACGAAGACCCAATATCTTATTTTCCCGGAAGGTTCCAGAACACCGAAGGAGAGTCGGAGGCGGGCCAGGGGGCCACCACACCACACGCGGCGCGCGGCCCAGGCCCGGCCGCGCCGCCTAGTGTGGGGAGGGCGCCCTGGTGCCCCTCCCGCGCCGCCTCTTCGCCTATATAAGCCCTTTCGACCTAAAAACGCGATACCAATTGACGAAACTCCAGAAAGACTCCGTGGGCGCCGCCGCCATCGCGAAACTCCGTTTCGGGGACGAAGTCTCTGTTCCGGCACGCCGCCGGACGGGGAAGTGCCCCGGAAGCCATCTCCATCGACGCCACCGCCTCCATCATGCTCCGTGAGTAGTTCCCCCATGGACTACGGGTTCTAGCTGTAGCTAGTTGGTACTCTCTCCCCCATGTATTTCAATACAATGATCTCATGAGCTGCCTTACATGATTGAGATTCATCTGAAGTAATCGGTGTTGTGTATGTCGGGATCCGATGGATTGTTACATTATGATTAGTCTATCTATAAAGTTTGTGAAGTTATTGTTGCTGCAATCTTGTTGTGTTTAATGCTTGTCACTAGGGCCCGAGTGGCATGATCTTAGATTTAAGCTCTATACTTATTGCTTAGATTGTATCTACAAGTTGTTTGCACATGTCTATGTCCGGAACCCGAGGCCCCAGAGTGACAGCAACTGGGATAACTGGAGGGGAAGGCTTAGATATGAGGTTCACATGTTTTCATGGAGTGTTAATGCTTTGCTCCGGTGCTCTATTAAAAGGAGTACCTTAATTGCCAGTAGATTCCCTTGAGGCCCGGCTGCCACCGGCTGGTTGGACAAAAGATGTTATACAAGTTTCTCATTGCGAGCACGTATGACTATATATGGAAAACATGCCTACATGATTAATAATCTTGATGTTCTGTCTTAATGCTATTTCAATCCTATCAATTGCCCAACTGTAATTTGTTCACCCAACACTTGTTATTGGAGAGTTACCACTAGTGTAGATAGCTGGGAACCCCGGTCCATCTCTCATCATCATATACTCGTTCCTATATGACATTGGAAGTAGTATCAACTATTTTCTGGTGCCATTGCCTCTGTGTTACTGTTACTGCTGCTGTGTTACTGTTACTATTGCTCTCATATTACTGCTGCTTTCACATCACCCCTGTTACTAGTGCTTTTCAAGGTGCGGCTGAATTGACAACTCAGTTGTTAAGGATTATAAGTATTATTTACCTCCCCTTGTGTCGAATCAATAAATTTGGGTTTTACTTCCCTCGAAGACTGTTGCGATCCCCTATACTTGTGGGTTATCAGTACACATCTTCCAATAGGATATCTTCCTTATGGTTGTGTCCTCTCTTTGGACTACCATGTATTGTATACTGATGCGTGCAGTCGACACGTCCGTTGGGAACCCCAAGAGGAAGGTGTGATGCGTACAGTAGCAAGTTTTCCCTCAGAAAGAAACCAAGGTTTATCGAACTAGGAGGAGCCAAGAAGCACGTCGAAGGTTGATGGCGGCGGGATGTAGTGCGGCGCAACACCAGGGATTCCGGCGCCAACGTGGAACCTGCACAACACAACCAAAGTACTTTGCCCCAACATAACAGTGAGGTTGTCAATCTCACCGGCTTGCTGTAACAAAGGATTAGATGTATAGTGTGTGACATAGGCATACCAAATGGGCCTGCCGAATATGGTACCCGGGGTTTACTGAAGGCCCATTACCCGAAGAATAAGAAGATTCGGAAGCCCAAGATACTACTAAGGAAAGCTAGAGTTGTAATAGGAGTCGTCGTTTGTAATCTTGCGGGATGGGTTGGAAACCCCGGACTCTGTAAACTTGTGTATTACGAATTCCTCGGCTCCGCCTCCTATATAAGGGGAGTCGAGGGACAAAGAGAGGATCGAATTTACCGTCAACACAACCCTAGTTTTATATTCGTCGAGTACTTTTCGGCTGAAACCTTCGAGATCTACTTGCCCTCTACATCTAACTAAACCCT